>NC_091711.1:28801893-29104924 GCF_041296265.1 Equus caballus | reverse complement strand
AGAGAGCAGGCATTATTTGTGTCCTTATCGTTTTGGATCCAGGACAGATTTGTCTCTTAAAAAGTTTACTTCTTAATCAACTAGTTCTAGCATTTTCATGAAAGCATCATCAAGTTCATTTTAATTTTTAAAATGTGTTATTGACATAGGGAGCCAGTGTCACCCAAAATCGTTTCCTTTCTTGTCATGAAAAATTAAAATTAAAGATGAATTTAGCAAGTTAGCTATATCAGCCTGTGATAGATTGTATTTGGGATGACCACAATAAGATCTTTCCATCTATACACTCTTTTCACAGTTTGATATTGACATTTCTCCGATCAAGAGGTGGGATTTATGTTTCATACGTTTGAATGTGATATGGCCAGTGACTAGAGCAGAAGTGACACTAAGTGACCTCCAAGTCTAGGTCATAAGATGCAATGTAGATTCTTCCTGGTCCCCTTGGGAGGTTCACTCTGGAAACCCAACCAAGATACTGTGAGGAAGCCAAAAAGCCATGTGGAGAAGCCACACATATTCTAGCTGGTAGGCTAAGTGAAGTTCCAGTTGAAAGTCAGCATCAATACCAGGCATGTGAGTGAGGAAACCTTTCAAATGACTCCAGTCCCACTCGCTGTCTTACTGAAACAGGATTCTTAAGGTATTATTTTATATAGCAATAGATAACTAGAAAAGATCTTAGTACCTGGAAACATGGTGCTATCATCACAAAATCCTAAAACATATGGCATTAGCCTTTGAACAGAGTAGCAGGCAGAAACTGGAAGAGTATCGAAAAACTATTAGTGAAAGTCTAAAGGGTCTCTAGAAGAATGTTGGTGAAAGTCTAAAAGGCCAAGTGTTAGCAGAAGCTGGGGCATCTTGAGTAGGCTGTCAGTGGGAGTTTAAGGGAAAGTAAAGGAAATGTGGTGGGAAGTTGAAGGAAGGAGACTTTTGTAATATAGTAGAAGAATATCTGGGAACACTGCTGCCTGTAGTAACATGGAAAATAGTGCATGTACCTAATGGTGATATTAGTAAGATTTCCAGGTAGAATATTGAAAGTGTCACCCAGCTTCTTCTTGCTATCTATTACAAAATGTGAGAGGACAGAGACAAGTGAAAGAATGAACTATTAAATATAAAGGAGGCAAGACTTTCTATGTTAAAAAAATAAAACTGTTTTTCATTCTCAGTCTCTCCAGACATCAGATGAAACTAAATTTAATAAATGGCTTCTGGGAAGAGTTCAAATCCTGAGCACTATCAGAGAAGTATGTCTAAGGATGAATCCCAGGTGTGATTATAAAACCCTTTATCAAATCCTCAAAAAGATCGAAGACAGTTCCTCGTAGAAACTTTCAGACAAGAAGGCCCAACATCTCAAGGGCATGCCTTTGAGGATCCTCCCCCACTAAACAGTGGGACTTCTGAGAATCTTAAGGGCATCACAGGGAGTCACACAGCAGCCTCACGGCGAAGAGAAGAGAAGGGTTATCTCGAAGAGATTTGTGGATATGGATTTTGTCTAACAGTGTGGGTTATAAATTAATAAACACAAATTCTACAATGTTTTTGATAAAATTATTCTGGTGAAAGCACCTCTATCTTGGACTAAAAGAGACAGAGAGAATATAATATGTAAATCGCCCTTTGGGCCTCTAAGCTTTTATAGACAGAAAGAAGGCATAAGTTTTCTTATGTCAAAAGAAGGATCATTCAGAAGGAGGAGCCAAGATCCCAGAGAGTAGAACCAAGATCGACAGTGAACAACTCGGTGCAATAGGACTGATGCCTAATCAAGAAGTTGGCAACCTCTACCTGGCTGGGTTTCAGGATTTCTGTGGACCAGTAACTGCTGTGCACGTTCGGTTTTCCCTCTTTTTGAATTCAAGTGTCTATAGTAGTTATCCTACACTTGCGTATAGATAAGAGTTTCCATAGGATATTAAAAGAGCAAGAAAGAGTACCTAACCAAGTCTGAGGAAGAGGAAACAAAGGTCAGGCTTAATGAAGTTGGTGATCCATGAGCTAAGTTGTAAGGAAGAGAAGAGTTACCCAGATGATAGTCAGCAGGGAAGAAAGGAGCAAACCAAGGGCATTCTAGGCACAGAAGACAGCTGAACTAAAAGCAGAGAGGCAATAAATAATGTGATGAACGAGGAGAGCTGCAAATAGTTTGGTATTTCCAGGACACAAAGTACAAGGCAAGGGACAATGGATATTATGCCCCAGAGGTAGGCAGGATTGAGATGACAGAAGGCCTTTAGATCTATATATTCAAAATTCATTTGAGGATCCATTCACTATTTTTTTCTCTGTCTGTAAGTGGATTTATAGTTTTTCTTTTTTTCTCACCTTCAGTAATAATATATGTCAAATCATGAGCTAAATGTGGTATTTAATTAATGGTTTGTTGGAAGCCACATACATTAAAATAAATTTAAAAAATAACTATTAAATTAAAATGTTCTGTGAACTACTTAAAATGATACCACTTTGTATGCTTTGGGAATACTCATCTGGATAATGAGGAATCACTGAAGAACTTCGAGTAGTGGAGTGATGTGATTAAATTTGCATTATAGAGAACAATCCAGCCATAGCGCAGAAAATGGATTTGAGGAAGATGAGGCTGATGTCAAGGAGACCAGTTAGGGAACTCATATAGTTACCTAGGCAAGATATTATGAGGGTCTGAATTAGGACACCTAAGATAGGTGTTATTTCAAGTACTTGTCAGATACCAGGTAGGAGTCTAGGTACTACAGATTCAACAGTTGATATGGCTGACAAAGTCCCTGCCCCCATAAAACTTATAGTCTAGTTGGTGGCGGGGGGGGGGGGGGGGTAGGGGTGGGAGGAGACAAACAATAAGCAAGAAAACAAAGGTAAGTAATCTCAAGTAAATAAATAAGAAGATGATGTATTAGAGAGTAGCTGGCTGGAGGAGATAAGGGGCATTGAGGGGGAGACAGGGAGAGGACTGGAAAGTTTGCTTACTTTAAATCAGGGATCAGAGTTGGCCTTTCTGAGGGGGTGACATTTAAGCTGAGACCTCAATAATGAGAAGGAGCCAACCATGAGTAGGAGAGAGTGAAACCATTGGATTTTCAAAATATTTAGGAAATAAAGTCAGATAGGCTAAGACACTGATTGGTAAGAGAGAAGGAGGAGTCAAAGATTACCTAACTTTAAAGTTATACTATTTATCGGAATTCCATTGATCAATGTAACTGGGAATTTTTCCAAATTTTATATAGCTTTACCTTACTTTCACTACAATTCTCTATTAATCAACTTGGTTATCTGTCCCATGTTTGAATATTGAAGCTATCTTTTTTGAAAAATTTACTGTTCATCACCATTTGGTGTAATGCCAAAAATTCTCATCTGAAATGGCTCCATGTTTGTATATCAAATGAAACATTGGCCCTTTTGGTTATTAAATCCACCGTGGTATCAACCATGTAAAATACTCTTTTAAGATCATGAACAAAGCTTTTGAATTGGTGAGTTTAAATGAAAAGTTTTTACCAAGAAAAACCTGCTCATTTTATCCCAAATAAATTAATAAAGTCCCCAAGGGTTTGTTTAATGTATTTTTATGCTAAATATATTCAATATCATGTTGGAGTGATAGCTTCCTTTAGCAGTGCTGGAGACTGCATACAAAAAGCATTTAATTACGAATGTAGTAATTTGCTCAATTGATGACTCTCTTTTATCTGCAAACCATAGATAATTTTCCCTAAGTAAATGCAATCATGAAAATAATATTTAAAACAGGAAAATAAAAATGTATTTGCTTGATATAAACCAAACACTGCATAGTCAAAATTAACTGCCCTAGTGGCAAATAAATATCTCATAAATTGAAATTGCAAAAGTATCATCTGTTCATTTAGGAGCTATTTCTCAGATAAGAATAAGAGGATGTATTTTTGTAAATAACTTGGAGATTTTATTTTCAATTTGAAGCTGATTTTAAAGTAATATTAAAATTGTACTTACTTGTATATTTTTAATACTTTTCAGCAAGCCGTTACATAACAAACAATGGCGCCTGATGTTATGCACAATGAATTTATAATAAGTATAAATTACATTCTCCTCCCTAGGCTAGATTTTATTCCAAAGACAGAATTTATTGTCTCAAAAGGAGTTCTCCATTGGAAAAGATAGTTAAAATAGAGAATATTTGAAATTTTCAACCTTTCTTTCTTTTTGTCTTGAATGAATCCATATCCTTGACTCTCAAAATTGTTGAAGTTTTTATTTCTAAATTTTTCTACTACCAAATCAGCTATAGCATAAAACTGGAAAGTGACTTTTTAAAAACTTAGAATAAAAAATAGAATTATACTTTTCTGTTACATTTCTCACTTTATACCACTACAAGCATGTGGGTCGTTTTATGACCATTATTTTTTTCTCCAACTCTTCAAGGGCACGAGTCAGGCAGTGAATACCAACTGGGGCCACAAGGGGCAAGGGGGTAAATTCTGTGTAATGGCCATCAGAGACGAGGCCAAGGTGGCACAGACACAGCTGCTAAACCAGTTGCATGCCTTAAACATGGATGGAAGTGAAAATGAATCTGGTTTGACTTTCACTCAACCAAGATTCCCACTTCCACTTACAATACAGTGGACAAGATCTACCTAGGGATAAACAACCATTTAACAACTAGTGCTTCCTTCCCCTTTTGCCAAAGCTCAAAACACTTACCTTATGGCTCTGCTCTGAATTCTAGTAGTGTTCAGAAAAACTAAGTTACTTTTGGTATGACTACTACCGAGATTGCTATCTATAGAGATTTTCTATCAATTGCCTTAAAATATACACCTTCTACTTCTTAAATGAAATATTTACATGGATGGGTTTCAAAAACAAGTCACGAGTTCTTTTCATATCCCTATACCTATCGTTCAAGTATATTAAACTATACTCTGTTAATAAATTTGGACTATAATATCAGGAATGTAGCTGGACTATGGTAGAAAGAGCTCCGACCTCAGAGTAAGAGAACCGGGGCTTGAGTCCCAGTGCTGCTGGTTACTTTGGTTAGATTACTTACACCCCCAAATATTACAGCTTACCTTTGTTCCTTGTTTTCCACATTGCCCTCCATGTATTCTCCCAGCAAGCAAATGATAACTACTCAGTTTTTCCATTCCATCTGGTCTTTACTGTCTCTATATCTTTGCTTAGGCTTGTTTCCTCTTCCTGCCATATCTACCACTCATTTCTACATATCTAAGTCCATCCACCAGAGCTCAAATCTTTTCTCAGAAACAGTTATTTCTTCCTCTCAAGCCCACAAAACTTCTTTAACAGTACACGTGTTATAATGTGTCTGATTGTGTGTTTCCTGACTATAAATCTCCTCCACAAGATTGATCTAATTTGATTAATTTTTGTTACTCCAGTGTCTTGGTGTGATACATGTGTTTGTTCAAAGATTGAATGAGTAAACAAATGCACAAACAATCAAAGGAATCTTTATTTTCTTAATGGCAAAATGGGGGAAATAGTACCTACCTCATAGATTGTCATGAATATTTCATTAGACATTTCATTAGACATTTTAAATGAATAGCCTCTGTAAGCAATAATGTGCTACAAAAATGTAAGATATGTTAATACTGTCCTATGAGAGAAACTAAAGTAGAACTGACATTTTAATGTAGAGTCAAGAGAGAAAATAAATATTAGGAAAAAATTATTCCTCTGTGTAATGAGTCAGGCTTCAGTAAGTATCCCTTTGATCATGACTATGGGAGGGTGCATTGGATGGAAATTCATTGCTTGATTAATTGAAAGCAGCTCTTCTACCTCTAAATCCTTCATATCAAACTGGTCTGAATAGTAAGGGTTGACACTTGTCCTTGATAGTGATGTACATGTCTGAATGTTACCGATTTGAAGATGGAGTTCTCTATTTTAAATTTGCACCTGTGAAGCCACAGAGCTCCTCGTAGGTGCCCTCATACTGCCTATTTGTTTCAAACACTTTGGTGATGTTTTACTTAAAGTGCTAGTGAAGTTTTGAACGAATCCATCAATGGTAATGGTAACAAAGGCAGGTTGGCAGGAGAGTTAATCAATACCCAGGTAAATTCTGAAGACTTTTTCAGGGGCTATTGGTCTGCAACCTAGCAAACATCAGCAACACCACAGCTAGCATAGTGGCTGGCGTGCAACAGATCTTGCAATAAATACTTAGAATTAATGGGAGGTGGAAGTCAGGACTTGTGTCTTTTTTGAGGATTCCAGTCAGAATAAGAGAAAATAAGCAAAAGATCAAAATTACAATAGAGTAATGTGTTTCTCTCTATTAGCTGCTAACCACATGACTCTGAACTTAGTAGTGGTATAAAAAATAAATAATAAAACAACCCACTGTGTGGTAAATGATGAGATATGAAGAAGCCCTCTGAAAATGTAGTACTCTTTACTTTGCCCATGCCATTTGATTATTCTCTAGGCAAGGAAACTGGTATACCATAACCAGTAAGAGCACAGACTCTAAAGTCAGGTAGACCAGATAGACTGCCTGAAAACTGGGAGTTTACTGACTAGTTGTATAAGTTGAACAAGTTATTTAACTTCTCTAGGTTTGCCTCTCATCTGTAAAGTGAAAATAAAAATAGCACAGATCTCGTGAGGTTGTTATAAAGCTTAAATAAGGTAATGGATAGGAAGCACTTATGCTTGGTTCATAATAAAGATCCAATAAATGTTCCCCATCATTTTCTGCATATCAAGGACCCTTACAAAGTAGATACTCCACTCATTCCTCTCACAAAGATTATTTAAACCATCTAAGCCTTAGTTTCCTTATCTGTAAAATGGGAATAATAAAACCCACATAGGAAAAATGTTTTGGGAATTAAATGATACATTTGAAAGAGCACTATAGAATTTATGAAAAAGTGAAGTATTAAGAGGGATACGGGGGATTTGTTGGAAAAGCAGGAGCTTGAATACATTTCTCTGGCTTACTTCATTCTGTATCCCCTCAGAAATGACCAATGGATATAAAAATTAGGAGGAATAATGTCGGTGTTGCAATCCAATGTACACATCAGGATAGATGCGGAGAGGGCTGATGGCCACTCTGAGTTTATTATAACCAGCGTTTCAATATATACATAGCTTACAGCTGTTGAACATACACAGGTGTTCTGGATGAAGTAATTAGCGATGCCAAGAATTCTTAGTGATTTCTCAAGGAGCCCTCCCTTGGCCTCTGTTTTGATATTATCATGTTATTGCTGTGCTCCTATATTTTTATCTCGGAGCAGGCAAGGTCTCTTAGGCAATGGTCCCTCCTGCTCCCGATATCGATATCATTTCTCCATCTGTGTCCCCGGTCGGCCGCCGCCTGGCTTAGGTTGCTCCCCCGGAGGTCTTACCCATCATTGGCTAACGGGCCTTCTCACCTCCGGGTCACAGTTTGTTGGCAAGCCTTTTCCAGTGATTATTAACCCTTCCTGTGTCAGGGGCGGCTACAAATAAAACTATATCAGAATGGGAAATTAATAATGGGTGACATCTACTTGCCAGTAATTCAAGAGTCTCTGTAAGATAGAAGGCAAAGTGAGTAAGATTGAAGACGTACAAGATAAATGATTCCCCATATGTAGAGAAGCAACTTCCTAAGCTGATAAATGGAGAAGACTTAGAAAGTTAAGGGCAGGAATCAAAAACATACATGGGGCAACAAGGAGGTATCATTGGATCCTACCAAGTGCCACTGGGAAGCATACCAACTGCCAAAAATCAGCAAGCAAGGATCAGATGACAGGCTCACTCTTCACTTACACTTAGGGGAGACATTGTCACAGTTGATTCCTAATGAGGACAACTGTGACAGGTAAAGAATGAGGACACTGTCCCAGTTAACTCCTGACTGCTCACCTCAAATACAGAAAAGAAACATTGGAACAGAGTGAAAATTCCCTCGTGTGACTGTTGTTAATTATGATCCTTTCCTGATTTTGTGATCAGTAGACCAGTGGTTCTCAATTCTTAGTATGCATCAGAATCATGTGGAGAGTTTGTTAAAACATAGATTGCAAGGCCCCACCCTGAGATGTTCTAGAGCAGAGCCTGAGAATTTGCATTTCTAAGTTACCAGGAGATGCTCATGCTGCTGGTGTGGGAAATACACTTTGAAAACCAGTGCTCTAGACCTGCTCTGCCCTTTACAATAGCCACTACCACACATAACTATTTAAAATAGTGTTTAAATTAATAAAATGAAATGAAATTGAAAATTCACTTCTTGATTTGCAACAGCTATATTTCAAATGTGTAATAGCCATATGTGGCTAGTAGCTACAATATTGGCTGGCACAGATATAGAACATTTCTGTCACCATGGGAAATGCCATTGGACAGCCCTGCTCTAGATTAAAAGGTAAAACTTCAGTGAACAGGGCCACCACCATGCACAACTGCAGGAGGCACATTTGTGCTATGAGAATAGAGACCTCTGCAATTGTGCACACCTGGCAGTTTATCTAAGCTTTTTCATTCTCTATGCCTATGGATCCTGAAGATGGAGAGAAGGATTTCCTCAGTCTCTGACAGAAGTCATCTCAGTTCTCTAGAATGGACAAGCTAAGACCTTCCTCTGCAAAAGTAGGCAATAAAAATGATTAGATAGATTAAATGATACCTCAAAAAAGGAGCTTGTTCTGGAGAATCAAAACAATGCTATCATATGAAATAAAATTACTTTTAATAAAAAGAAGTTATCCAAACTACTAATGTCAAAATGGAGCTCAAGAGTATTCAGCAGATTAATGCTGTGTGAAACCAGAAGGAGCAGTTATGAAAAGTCAAAATTATAAAACCATAAAGGCTTCAATTGAATAATATTCATGTGAAATTCAAAACTATAATGGGGGTAAAAGTATATGAATCATGAGAAACTCAAGTCAATGAAGCAGAAGAGTACCTCAAGACATTCAATAGGCAGAAGACATATATAGAGAAAGAAAAATTATAGAAGAAAAGACAAAATATAGAGGAAAAACCCAAGAGATCCAATATGCACATGAATAGGAATTTCAGAAGTAAGAGCATAACAATAAAAAAAAAGCATCAATAAAAGAGAAAATAGAAGAAAACTTTCCTGAACTAAAGAAAGTCTTGAATAATAAATCACAGAAGATTTACTGAATATAGGCAAAATTTCTGAAAGAAGCAAAATTTTACCGGGAAATTTTGAAATTTCATAATGTCAAGGATAAGGAAAAAGTCCTATAATATTCTAGATAGACATTACCAAAACCTACAAAGGAATAGAACTTAATCTGGTATCAGACACTCTTCAACTCTAAGCACCCAGAAGACAAAGTGGAAGAGTCTATAGAATTTTTAAAAGAATGGGTTAGGACTCTAGATTCAAAAATTATGTGCCCAGGCAAGGTGTGCAAGATCACAGGAAGTAAGTCATTTTCAGATATGTATTTTAGAAAACAACCTACCCTTTTGAAATAATTGCTCAAAGATATACTTCAGTTGATTAAGGAATGAATAATAATAAAAATCTCAAAAATGGGCAAGGAAAATATCAGTATTAAAGATTCTGGAAACTTCTAAGACACAGAATATATTTTCAAATAATTATTCTCAATATGGTTTTAAAACAATATAAATGTTAAAAATTTTCAAAGGAGATGATATAAAATATAAAATAATATAATATAGACACTTTATCTAAAAACCAAAATTATCTTAATATAAATTGGGAAGTGGGGGAGTTGGGGAAGTGAGATAAGTATTCTAGTTTTCTCACTTTAGGAATACAAAATGGTTTGGTCAAGAGCATAAATATCTTGTTCATATGCTGCTCCAACAATTAGTGTGTAACCTTGGGGAGTTACTTAACATTCTAAGCATTAGGCTCTTTACATATAAAATAGGACCATAATACCCCAGAGTTGTGTGAGAATGAAATCAGATAGTGCACGTAAAGTACTTAGCACTTATAAGCACTCAGTAAATATTAGCTGTTAACTTATAAAGTGAGAAATCAAAAGATACTCTTGATAAACAGAGGAAATAGATCTGAAGCTGTTTTGTAACATAAAAGTAATGACTGAAAGAACACACACACATGCACCCTCCAAATCATTGTAAAAGACCAAATGTACCCTATAAAGAAGCAAGATCAAATACTATGTTAGTTATTTGAATATTTCAAGGATTAATACTATAGAGCCATTAAAATAAACATGTGCTCATTGTTTAGATGATATTTAATATTTTTAAAAAGCATTACAAAAAAATACACAAAGTGATCACTGTTTTTGTTGGGGGAAATATATGTGCATAGAAAAAAAGACAAAAAATATACACATATACATAAATGTTAATAGTAATCATTGCTAGGTGTTGGAATTATGGATGTCTTTTTCTTTTCACTTTTCTCTATTTCCACTAATAGCTATAATGAACACATATATATTTTTATAAACAGAAAAAAGATTACTTTATTTTTAAATACCTTTATTATTAACCACTCAACATGTAGGTGAATATCACTCTAGAATTTTTCTTCACATGCAAATGTGTATATATTTCATTCATTCATTTGTTCATTCTTTCAAAGAATATTTATTGATTATATAGTATATTCCAGGCTTTGTTTTAATCTCTGGATATAGCAGTAAAAAAAAAAAAAAGAACAAAATCCCTGCCCTCCTGGAGCTTAGTTGGAGGAGAGCAGCATAAATAAGTAAAATATGTATTTTTAATAATTGATAGGTGGCTTGGAGAAAATATAAAACAGGAGAGGGAATAAGGATTAGGTAGCATGATCTGTGGAGGCCTCATTAAGAAGACAATGAAGTAAGGCCTCACTAGTAATATACACTTGAAGAGGGTGTTAGAGGGGCCATGTGGCTTCCTAAGGGAAGACAGTCCCAGGCAGAGGGAACTACAAGTACAAAGGTAGTGTCACAAGAATGCCTAATGTGTTGGAGGAATAGCAAAGAAGCAAGATGGCTAGCTGTAAGTGAACAAAAAGGAGAGTACTGGGAGCTTATGTTACAGAACTGGGATGGAATGTCACAGAGCTGAGATCACATATGGCCTCATAGTCTATTGTAAGGATTTTGGCTTTTACTACTCAGAGTGAATTGAGTGGAGAGTTTTGAGCAGAGGGCTGACATAATCTGGCTTGATTTTACTAGGATTACTCTGGCTTCCGTGTTGAGAATTCCTTGAAGTAGTGCAAGGGTGGAAGGTGGGAAACCAGTTAGGAGACTATTGCAATAATCCAGGGCAAAAGTGATGGATGAGAAATACACAGGTTACAGGTATATTTTAAAGGTAGAGCCATCATAATCACTGCATGATTGGGTATGGGATGTAAGAAAAATTGAGGCCTCAGAATGACTCTCAGGCACCTGGATACACAAGTCTGGAGTTCAGGGGAGAAGTCGGGTTGAAAATAGAAATGTGGGAGTACCATTTTTTAGGTGATACTTTAAGGCCCAAGACTCAATGAGACTAGCAAGGGAATAAATGTAAAAGGAGAAGGGAAGAGGTCCAACTACACTGTGCCTTGGGGCGCTTCAATGCTTAGACATGAGGAAAAGGGCAGGAATGAACAAAGAAGAATGAGAAGGAAGTAGGGTGAAAACCAGAAGAGTGTGGTAGCTTGGGAGCTAAATGAAAATGTTTCATACACAAGAGGTGGTAATCTGTATTAACTGTATAGCTAGCAGATCAAGTAGGATGAGGATTAAGGAATGTTCATTTTAGCAATGGGGAGAGTTTGCTGATGTTGATAAGAGACTCTTCAGTGGAGGAATATGGAACAAAAGCCTATTCTGGAGTTGATTTAAGAGGCTGGAGGATGAGAAAGATGAGAACAGGCTCTTCTTCTGCAGAGCTGGAACACTGCTTTCGATATTTACTTACTTTCAGTTAATATTTCTCTTTCTGTGTTAAGGTGGTGGAAATTACAATTTGATTGCATTTCATTTTTTCCTCTTCGTGGAAAATTACATGGTGCGCCCAACCTGAAAAATGATGTGAGGTATTTTGCTAAATGAATATGCCATTTACCAACACTTCGGCTAAAGTGGATCTCTCCATCTTCCATAACCATGAGAGACCCAAACACATAGACTCTTTGCTTAGTCTACCTGACTGCTATTTTTGCGGTCTTCTTTAATCAGTTGAGGGGTCATGTGAAAGATAGCATTAAATGACCAATTTTCTAGGCCATTTTACATACATTTAAGGTACATCTAGTTCTTCTGTTTGGATCACATGGAAACATTAGCAGAGTTGAGCAGTACTACAGTCTTCATCCCATCGTTGCCATGGCTATAGCACCAAACTCTTATAGAGGATTTTTATTTTACATGAAATATTTCTTACCATAGCAACAGCAGTGTTGATTTAAAACATAACTTGCTAGAAATAATTTATCTTTAACGTTTCTGTATATTTTTTATGGTGTGTCTTGTTAATAGGATCACACTTTTGATGACTCTCCTGCTCTTTTGAAATGAGACGTCTCTTGGGATGCATGTGAGAAAAATCTAGGCTGCTCGTTGCTTACAGGAATAGAAAACTCACAGGATACATTTGAATACATTACATTCTCAGAGCTTTTATTGAGGATCTTTGGGTGACTTTGAGTTCAAATTCAGGATAGATCTTTTGAAAATTGAATGAGAGTGATTATTCATTTTAGAGTAATTAAAAATAATTTCCATCCTTTTCATATTGCAAAATTACTTTATTTTTTATCTAAAGATTACAGATCTACTTTTTTGTTTGTTTCATTTGTCCAGAGCAGTTCTTCATTTCACTTTCATAACCAGTTGGTAGAGTAAAAAACCAGAATGCATTTTTAAAGTAAATTAAAACCAAGGACCAACATACTGGAAAGCAATAGACTTGAGTTAAAGGAGTTCTCTCCTTTCTTCCCCCAGTACAGTCTCTTCTGTTCTGGAAAATACATGGCTACAGTGACTGCAGTATTACAAAGAAATACATTTTGGTAAGAGAGAAACAAAACCTCTTGGTTCCAAATGTAGTTATTCACTATAGGCCATTTATTCATCTGGCTCTAGGCATGGGAATTACTCCTAGCACAGAACTCCCTTTGAAATCCCTGACTCCCTAGGGGGTCAGAAATAGATGAGAAACTGCCCCTATGAACTTGGTTTATACATGGGAAACAAAGAAGTTAGTGGTTGAGGGTAACAGAGGAAAGGCGTGTGGGAAGGGTGAATGCAGCTAGCTTCCTTTGCTTGCAACAGGAGCTTCTTTCAATGCAAAGCGGGTGCCAAGACAGATCAGGCACTCTACCAAAAAGATACAATAATTTAGTAATACGGTCTGCCCAGGCAATTTAGCAGCTGGAAACGAGGGAGCCTTGGGATTTGCTATAAATGGTGGGGAAATTGGCTGATAACTTCTCTCCTATATTGAGCAAAGGGAGCAAGAGAAAAGATTATAAATGTTTGAAGTCAGAGCCAAACAGCATGGTCTGTTCCGATCCAGGAGCTGCCAGAACTCCAGCATTCTTTGGCTTCTGCATTAAATGCTGAATTTAGAAGAGTGTGGGGCTAAAAGGCCAGGAAACAACAGACATTACCTGGATGCATTTTCAGAAAGGCAGCTGCTGATCTTAAGTTGTTTAGAGGAAGGATTTTATTACATGCTGTATCTGATGCCATATAGCATCTAAGCATAACAAGGACTTTTGGGCTAATTGTGCCATCAGAATAAATACCCCAAAATCACTGCTGATATCTGAAAAGGAATCCTCTTGATGGTTTTCAAACTCTGGTAATACTCAGATAGGACACCACAATGGACAGCACATTGTACTGATGCCATAGGAAATTCTGGGGTAAGCCATAAGCACAAAGCTTTGGAATAGAATGGAAAAAGGCAGGCTTTGGATCAGCCAGATTTGTATCCTATACTGGTTGCTTCATTTACTGGCTATATGATTCCTCATTAGTTTAAAGGTCATAATAATACCTACTTCGGAGACTTATGTGAGGATTAAATGAGATATACTGACCTTAAAAATAGAAGGCACACAAAAAATGTTGGTTCCCCTTACCTAGTATTGAATCTTAGCCTTTGTAATTTTGAAATAAATTCCTTTCCAAGGAATTTGTATTTATTTAAATTAATTTCAAATATCTTTGTAAACTTTGATTTTTAACCTTGGGGAATTAAGGGAATATAAATTCTATATAGTTGCCTCCATGCTTCATTATTATTTCTTTGACTCACACTTCTGTCTCAACGTATAGCTGAGCTGGAAAGACATTCTTAATATTTAGATATAAGCGAACATACTAGACAGAGCACATGAGCTCCACTACTAGGAAAATGAGGCAGATAAATAAACTTCAATAAGGTTCATATAATTCACATTATAAATGAACAAAAAATAGATAACATCTCTCCCAATTATTTCTGATAAGACCCAACACCCCTTTAAAAGCTCATTGAGACATGTTGACAGCATACGTTATCAAAATTTAGCTCCTTGTTCTCTTTAGTTGATCTAGGATTTAAATGCAAAACACACTCTGATTATTTTGCATGATTACCTTTTTTACTGAATATCATAGATTAGTTGGAACACTTTAAAAATCCCCAAACTCCATGAACTTCTTTTGTGTTCTTTATAAATACAGATTTTAGGGGGATTCTTATTAAAAAAGGATTTGCTTTATTTGAGTCCATAATTGTAGTAGCTTATTCATTTATCTAATACTCAGGATAATTTGTTGATTTATATATTGCATCATATATTACAAAGTACCAACATGCATGGAAAGGCAGTTTATTATTAACTCTGCCTATTCAATAGTGTAAAATCATTTAAAGAGTCACATTAAAAACTTTCAAGTCCCAATAAACCAGGGTTTTTTTTAAAGCTGAAATCTTTATGAATGTATATTTTTACAATAAAAATATTTTGCTACAAAGTGCTATAGCAGAGTAAGTGCTCTGAGAGAACTTTATGCAGCAGACCACAGATATTCTGAATAGGACATGTTCTTTGAGACATAGCCAGCTGTAACAACATTTGCTCTCCAAAAAAGAATTTTCTAAGACAAGAGAGTCCATGTTGTTCTGAGCACAGATGTCAACAACAGCACTGCTATTTGGACACTGTATCCTGTTCAGGGATAAGGTTGGAAGGCTGAGTTAAGACTATTCAGGGAACTGAGGGCAAATATAAATCCTCTCTGGAGGAAACCTTCTCTCATCAGATTGACAAAAGTCCATAGATTAAGATCAAGTAATGAAGTAACAGTAAATGATTTCTAGGCACCTTGAAAAGCAAACCACTCTGAGTAGGTGTCAGCAAAAATAACAAACACATATTTAGTCCCAAGGACTGTAGAGTTTGTTATTGGAAATAGAAAATAAAAGTTATATAAATATATAAAATGTTTAAAGAAATAAAATGCCCAATCATGAAGAGGAGCAAAAATAAGGACTATCAGTAAATAACAGGCAAATTTGAAAAATAAATGGCATCTCTAAATGTGAAAAATATAACACTTGAAATTATTTTTAAAATTCTAAATTAACAGATAAACAGCAGATTAGGCAGAGATGAAGAGAGAATTGGTGAATTAGAAAATTTGAAGAAATTATCCAAAGTGTAGCACAGAGAGCCAAAGAGGCAAAAAATATGGAAGACATGAAGAGGTATGAAGGATAGAATAAGAAGGTTAACAGACATCTAATCAGAGACTCAGGATGAAATAATTAAGAATATATAGGAGAGGGAATTTTTTTTTTTTAAAGATTTTATTTTTTTCCATTTTCTCCCCAAAGCCCCCCGCTACACAGCTGTATATTCTTAGTTGTGGGTCCTTCTAGTTGTGGCATGTGGGACGCCGCCTCAGCGTGGTTCTAGTTGTGGCATGTGGGACGCCGCCTCAGCGTGGTTTGATGAGCAGTGCCATGTCCGCGCCCAGGATTCGAACTGACGAAGCACTGGGCCGCCTGCAGCGGAGCGCGCGAACTTAACCACTCGGCCACGGGGCCAGCCCCAGGAGAGGAAATTTTTTAATGGATAATGGCTGGATTTTTTCCATAACTGATAAAAACATGAATTCATAGGTACAGGAAACACACTGTATTCCTGGAAACAAAAAGAGATAAATAAAGGATATATAAATAGAAATATATCCTGAGACCCATTATTGTGAAACTGGAAAATATAGAGGAGATTTTCAAAGCAGGTGGACAAATGGTGGATCACCTACAACAAAAACACAGGTGTAATAATAGCCAACTTATCAAGGAAATGATAGAGGCCAAAAAGAGTAAATAACAACATTAAAGTGTGAGAAAAAAGAAACATCAACCTAAAATTGTGAACTTAGGAAGACGCTACTTTTGTTAAATGAAAGTAAAATATAAAGACACTCATAGTTGAAAAACTAAAAGCATTTACCATCAAGAGACTTTTTCCTAAAGAAAAATCTCAAGGATTACTCCAAGAAGGAAAATGATCTCAGGCCATTTTGAGGAAGGAATAGGGAATAAATAAAATGGTAAACACATGTGCAAATTGAGATAAAAATAGTCTGAATAAAATAATAACACCTGATTTAGAAAGCTAACAAACAGAATGAAAACACTGACAACAGTATTTATTAGAAACAGAGTAATTGAATTTCTAAGTGATCCAAAATCTTAAAGTTGTTCAGGAAGGGGGTGGATATGGTATTGTTCAACTTTAGACTTTGTTAAATTAAAAATGTATGGTAGGGGCCAGCCCAGTGGCACAGCAGTTAAGTTCACATGCTCTGCTTCAGCAGCCTGGGGTTTGCCGGTTTGGATCCCGGATGAGGACTTACACACCACTTGTCAAGCCATGCTGTGGCAGGTGTCCCACATAGAAAGTAGAGGAAGATGGGCACGGATGTTAGCTCAGGGCCAGTATTCCTCAGCAAAAAGAGGAAGATTGGCAGCAGATGTTAGCTCAGGGATAATCTTCCTCAAAAAAAATCTGTGGTAAAATTTTGAGTGCCTAAAAAATAAAAATAAATTATATAAATTTCAAGCCATAGAGAAAAAAAATGGAATAAGAAAAAAAGAACAAAAGAGGAAATAGAGGCAAAAAAGAATATGAAAGATAAATAGCTATCAAACAATAAAATAGTAGAACCAAGTCTAAACGTGTAAATCATCAAAATAAACATAAATTAGCTAAACTCACCAGTTAAAAGGAATGGATTATTAGATGATAGGAAAACAGAATTCAGCTTTATACTCTGTAAAACAGACACATCTATAGCTAAGGGCAAACCCACAACCAAAGCAAGGTAAAGATGAAAGAAATTATACTTGAGAAATATTAGCTGAGAGAAAGCTTGAGTAGCTATATAAGGGTCAAGTTAAAGAGACTTTAACACTGAAGGCATTACCAGAATATAGAGAGTTGCTACAAAATGATACAGCGTTCAATTCACCAGGAAAATATAAAAATTCTAAAACATGGATGTACTTAAAAATCATACATATATATGATATACATCATATAATATAAGATGCATGTGTTTAATAGAACTACAAGGAAAAAAATTGTTAAGTCCACTAAAACTGGGAGATTTCAATATACCTCACTCAATTAATGGAATATTTTAACAGCTCAATTAATAAACTTAATCTAATAAAATACACAGAGCTTTGTACCCAACAATTAGAGAATACATGTTATTCTCATGAAACATTGATAAAAATTTATCTTGACTTGGCTTTAAGCAGGTTTCAACATATGTCCAAGACTCAGATTCATATATACCACATTTTCTGACAATTCAATTGTTAAATTCAAAATTCCCATATATATCCCCATAAATTTGTGATTTTAAGTACACACTTCTAAATAACTCATGAGAGATGAGTTAGGGGACACCGTAATTCTAACTTTAAAATGTTTAGAATTAAACAAAAATGTAAATATGAAATCTCAAACCTGGTGAAAGTAGCATAAGTGGAACTTAGAAATTTTAAATCCTTATGTTAGAAAAGAAAAAATGCTGAAGACTGAGTTAAATGCAAATTTAAGAAATTTTAAAAGAAATGATAGAAGAAACCCAGCAAAGTAGAAGAAAGGAAATGGTAAAAAACAGAAATGAATGAAATAGAAAACTAATATGCAAAGTCAGAAGCAAATATTTTGTAACAATTAAAAATGGATGTACTTTCTAGTAAAAATACTAATAACAAAAGGAAATTGAGCAACTAAACAAATTAGGAATGAGATGGGCTATAACTACACATATATAAAAAGATTCAAAATATAAGAAGAAAAAATTATGAACAACTTTGCGCCAACAAATTTTAGTACTGAGAGAAGTGGACAAATCCTGGATAATTATAACTTACCAAAACTTCAAAAAGATATAGAAACCCCAAATAGTCCTACATCTATTCGAGAAATTGAATGAATAATTAAAAACATTCCCACAAAGACTGTTGAGTCTAGATGATTTTAAAGGTGAGTTAAATATAGCTTTTAAGAAGCAGATCATTCCAATCTTAAGCAAACTCTTCTAGAGAAGTGAATAAGTGGGAGTTTTCCACAAGTAGTTCTATGAGACTAGTAATCTTCTTATCAAAACTAGACAGTGAGCATAAGAAAGGAAAGACTAAAGACCTGTTTCACTTATGAACATAGATGCAAAACTCCTAAAGCAAAGTGCTAGCAAATCAAATCTAGCAGCATATCAAAAGGAAAATTCATTATGACCAACTCACCCCATTAATATCTAGTTTTCTTAATATGAGAAAATATGTCATTCACACTAACAGATAAAAGAAGAAAAACTACATAATCAACTCAGAGGTGAAGAAAAACGTTTGATATAAACTCAACATTCAATCATAATTTTCAATTATAAAATTCTCAGCAACATTGGAATAGAAGAGAATATACTTAGCTTAATAAATGGTGTCAATCCAAAAATTAGAGCAAACATGATTTTTAAATGGGAAACATTGAAAGTATTCTGTGGTAGTGTGATTACTGTTCTCAATTCTTCATTCCCTCTTCTTCCATGTTATAGCATAATGCATTAGAATAGGTGGCATTTACATCCTCACTCCATTTACTTTAGGTTTAGACACATGACTTCGTTCTGTCAAAAGATGTGAGAAGGGACAGTGTACCAGTTTCTACATTGAGCCCTAAAGAGGCATCACATATTTCTACTGTAGGGAGATACATCATGTAGTTTCTGAACAACTCCACTGTACACTCATGAGACAATGAGTGAAAAAGGCAGATAATGTCTTAGTATTAGTCTGAAAATTGTTTTGACCTCATGGAAGCCCTGAAACAATCTCAGGGACCCCAAGCATCCCTGAACTACACTTTGAGAACTACCACCTTAGTGCACATTTCCTACAAGCAAGTAGATTCTTACACAATCACAATGCAACCAAATCAGGAAATTGACATTAATATACTGCTACTATCTATTCCTCAGGCCCCACTCAAGTTTTGCTAGTTTCCTCAATACTAATTTTTATGATAAAAGAATCTAGTTTGGATCACTTATTGCATTTAGTTGTAATGTCTCTTTAGTCTCCTTGATCTGGATCTTGACACTTTTAAAGATTACAGGACAGTTATTTTGTAGAACGCCCCACAAATTAAGTTTATCTGATATTTCTACATGAGTAGATTTAGATGTACATCTTTGTCAGGGAATCCAGAAGCAATTCTGTGTTTTTCTTACTGCATCTTCTCAGGTGGGATGTGATTGTGATTTGCTCTATTACTGATGATGTTCACCATGATCATTTGAATTAAGGTGATGCCTCCCAGATTTCTTCCCCATAGAGTTGCTCTTTTTCTTTTTGTAATTAATAAGTATTTAAGGAGGTGACTTAAAATTATTTAAATTTTCCATTCCTAACCACACTTTTAAATCATTCATTTATGTTTTTATGGACTCACGTTTTCCTATTTTATTCAATTTGTTGTAATCCATTAACCGTCATTATTTATTGTGTTTCTAAAATTGTCCTCAGTTTAACAAGCAGAGCCCATTCAGGCTGGCTTCTCTATCCTCTTGACATGCCTCATCATTCTCTGAGTATTTCTTTGCTTTCTGGCACAAGGTATTCCATACTCATTTGCACTTTCCCTGCACTGGCCCCAATTATCAGTCATTTCTCAATGGATCCCTCTTTTTTTAGTGGAAAATACATTTAGAAGCCAAAATCTTGGCTTTATTTATTGCTATTGGGATGCCAATTTCCAAGGCTCTCTTGTATAGAGTTAGGTAATATGTGTAAAGACATACATACATGAATATATATTTACATCTAAATCTATGTATCTCCATTTCTATCTCGAAAACATTGGTATCTCCAATTCCAATCCAACATCACAAGGTTCACTCTGGTTTTCTCTCTCCTCATATTCATAATCCCTCCTTAAACAGTGAGAAATCTGGTTCCCATTATCCTTAATGCAGTTGCTCATTTGATCAGCCCCTCTGTAAGTAACAAATCTCTCATATCCACCTCCTCCCTAGTCAGACATCTTTCTCACCCTAAGATTTAATTCGCCATGCCAGTTTATCTCTCTGTGTAAGCACCCAGCTCACCCTTCTGGGCCTCTGCACCTTATAGCAGGCTGTCTCCACACATAGACACCTTCCCTTCACTGATTGGTCTTTGACATCCCATGCCAAGCCACCCCATGCATGAACACTTTCCTCTTCCGAACACAGACAACTTCCTCACCCTGTTTGAGTTTTATACCCCTTGTTAGGCTGCCCTTCTGCAGGGATATCCTCCTTTCTTTGCTAAGAGTCTGGCTCCTTCTGCTAGGCTGCTCCTCCTGCATGGATGCCCTCCTTACCCCACCTGGGCTCTGATTCTCCATATGGGACAACTTCTCATTTGGACACCCTCCTTACCCTGCTTGAGCCCCAATATACAGTCCTGGGTTGCCCCCAAACAAGAACACTACCATTACCCTGCTTGGGCTCTGATACCCAACTCTGGGCCACAGCAAAGCCCTCTCTCCACTGAAGGTATGGATGCCATCTCACTCTTCTCCCTCTAATGACTTTAAGATTGAGCTAATGACTTTAGCTCATGGAGTGAAAGGGTCGGGAGAAAGAGAAGGACCAGCTCTCTCATGTCTGAGCTCCTCTACTTATGGTTTAGGTTGTTTGTTCAGAACTTTCATCCTTTTCTTAATTTCTTTTAAATAATTTTGAATTTTAGGTTACAATTTTCAAATTCCTTGGGGCCTCATTTTTCGGTTTGTCTTCATTAGCTGTTAAATGTTTGTTTTCATCTCTTTTTCTTGGAATGTCTTTAAATAGGGTTCCGTCAAAATCCTTTTTTATTTCCCATGTTTATTGAGAAGAGGTGTCCTGGACTATTCAGAAGAGGTTCCCATGTGAGAGCAGGCATGAGCCACAGTAGCTTTCCCCACTGTACAGCTAAAGGACTTTTTCCTTTGTTGTTACTGTGAAGTATTAAGAAGTACTGTACTTCTCTGCTTGATTCAGAGAGACTTTCTGCCATTACCTTGGTATTCTCCAGAGTTCCAAGCGCCTTGCCTTCCAAAGTACAGGCATACCTTGGAGATATTGTAGGTTCAGTTCTAGACCACCTCAATAGTGTGAATATTGCAGTAAAGCAAAGCATGAATTTTTTGGTTTGCCAGTGCATATAAAAGTTATGTTTACAAAATAGCATACTCTATTAAGTGTGCAATAGCATTACGTCTAAAAAAAAATGTACATACGTTGATTAAAAAATACTCCATTGCTAAGAAATGCCAACCATCCTCTGAGCCTTCAGTGAGTCATCATCTTTTTGCTGGTGGAGGGTCTTGATGTTGATGGCTGCTGACTGACCAACGTGTTGTTTGCTGAAGCTTGGGGTGGCCGTGGCAATTTCTGAAAATAAGACAATTATGAAGTCTGCCACATCGATTGACTCTTTCTTTCACAAATTATTTCTCTGTAGCACGCAATGCTGTTTGATAGCATTTTACCCACAATAGAACTGCTTTCAAAATTAGAGTCAGTCCTCTCAAACCCTACCACTGCTTTATCAACTAGGTTTATGTAATATCTTAAACCCCCTGTTGTCATTTCAACAGTCTTTATAGCATCTTCACCAGGATTAGTTTCCATCCTAAGAAACCACTTTCTTTCCTCATTCATAAGAAGCACTTCCTCATCTGTTGAAGTTTTATCATGAGATTGCAGCAATTCAGTCACATCTTCAGGCTTCACTTCTATTTCTAGTTCTCTTGCTGTTTCTACTACATCTGCAGCTACTTCCCCCACTGAAGTCTTGCACCCCTCAAAGGCATCCGTAAGGATTGGAATCAACTTCTTCCAAACTCCTGTTAATGTTGATATTTTGACCTCTTCCTATGAATCACAAATGTTCTTAATGACATCTTAAGAGTGGTAAATCCTTTCTAGAAGGTTTTCAGTTTACTTTTCCCACATCTATCAGAGGAATCACTATCTATGGCAGCTAAAGGCTTACAAAATGTATTTCTTAAATAATGAGACTTGAAAGTTGAAATTACTTCTTGATCCATGGGCTGCAGAATGGATGTTGTGTTGGCAGACATGAAAACAATATTAATCTCGTACATCTCCATCAGAGCTCTTGGGTGACCAGGTGCATTGTCCATGATCAGTAAAATTTTGAAAGAAATGTTTTTTTCTGAGCAGTAGGTCTCAACAGCGGGCTTAAAATAGTCAGTAAACCATATTGTAAAACAGATGTGCTATCATCCAGGCTTTGTTGTTTCATTCATAGAGCAAGGCAGAGTAGATTTAGCAGAATTCTTAAGGGCCCTAGGATTTTTGTAACAGTAAATGAGCATTGGCTTCAACTTAAAGTCACCAGCTGTGTTATCCCCTAACAAGAAAGTCAACCTGTCCTTTGAAGCTTTGAAGCCAGGCATTGACTTCTCTATAGCTATGAAAGTTCTATATGGCATCTTCTTCCAATATAAAGCTGTTTTGTATACACTGAAAATCTGTTGTTTACTGTAGCCACCTTCATTAATTTTCTTAGCTGGATCTTCTGTATAACTTGCTGCAGCTTCTTGCTGCCTCACCTTGCACTTTTATGTTATAGAGATGGCTTCTTTCCTTAAACCTCATGAACCAACTTCTGCTAGCTTCAAACTTTTCTTCTGCAGCTTCCTCACCTCTCTCAGCCTTCATAAAATTCTTTGAAAAGAGTTAAGTCTTGTTCTGGATTAGGTTTAGGCTTAAGGGAACATTGTGGCTGGTTTGATCTCCTATCCAGCCCACTACAATTTTCTCCATATCAGCAATAAGGCTGTTTTACTTTCTTATCATTTGCATGTTCACTGAAATAGCACTTTCAATTTCCTTCAAAAACTTTTCCTTTGCACTCACAACTTGGCTAGCTGTTTGGTGCAAGAGGCCTAGGTTTTGGCCTGTCTCAGCTTTCATACCTTCCTCACTAAGCTTATTTCTAGCTTTTGATTTAAAGTGAGAAATGTGTAACTCTTTCTTTCATTCGAACTCTTAGAGTCCATTGTAGGGTTACTAATTGGCCTAATTTTAATATTGTTGTGTCTTAGGGAATAGGGAGGCTCAAGGAGAAGCAGAGAGATGGGGAAATGACCAATTGATGGAGCAGTCAGAAAACACACAACATTTATTAAGTTTGCTGTCTTTTGTTTTTGTTTTTTGGGGGCTTTTGTTTTTTTGAGGAAGATTAGCCCTGAGCTAACATCTGCTGCCAATTCTCCTCTTTTTGCTGAGGGAGACTGGCCCTGAACTAACATCCATGCCCATTTTCCTCTATTTTATGTGAGATACCTGCCACAGCATGGCTTAACAAGCGGTGCCATGTCTGCGTCCAGGATTTGAACCGGTGAACCCTGGGCCACCAAAGCAGAACATGTGCACTTAACCACTGTGCCACTGGGCCAGCCCCTAAGTTTGCTGTCTTTTATGGGCATGGTTCACGGCACCACAAAGCGATTACAATAGTAACATCACCAATCACTGATCATAGATCACCATAACAAATATACTAGTAATAAATGAAAAAGTTTTAAAAATTCTGAGAATTACCAAAATGTGACACAGAGACATGAAGTAAGCAAATGCTGTTGGAAAAATGGCAGTGATAAACTTGTTTGATGCAAAGTGGCCACAAACCTTCAATTTGTAAGAAATACAGTATATGTGGAATGCAGTAAAGTGAAGTGCAATAAAATGAGGTAAGCCTGTAGTGCTCTCACATTTGAACACTGTTTTCCTATTATTACATTCAAGGTCTCTCTCCTCTGAACCTCTGCCTTCCATGTCACTCCCGCCTCCCCACTGTATGAAATGTTTTCCTCTCCGAGATCTCTGAGGTTTCACACTGTTCAATTTTGATTCTGCTCCTGAAAGTTTTTCTTCAGAGTGAGTCTCTTCCTACTAAAAACATGTATTTATTGGATATTTCTGAGAATCTCGAGGGCTTAAGCTGCTTCCCATTATCTTTTTGCAGGACTTTTTCAAGTTCTGCTCGTTGTTCAGATTCTATTGCTTAGCACCAGGCCTTCTCCTTTTGAGAATCAGAGTCTAATGGCAATTTCTGGGTTCCATTTCTTATGGGCTCCATCAAATTTCCTTTTTGCTTCACCACTACAGCGGCACAGCTGCTGATCCAGTTCTGGATCCTGCTGCTATCACATGACTTATCTATGCCCATGCATTTTCCAGGGCCATGGAGATTCCTTGATACATGCTTTATTGAAGATATCACCTGTAGTTGGTTTTTCGTTTTATCTTGTTTTGTTTTGCTGTTGTGTGTTCATTTTCTTCTTTCACTATCACTTGTTTTTTGTTTGTTTGGGTTTTTTTGATGAGGAAGATTGTTGTTGAGCTAACATCTGTGCCAGTCTTCCTCTATTTTGTATGTGGGATGCCACCACAGTGTGGCTTGATGAGCTGTGTCTAGGTCAGCACCCAGGATGCAAACCTGCAAACCCCAGGCCACTGAAGCAGAGGGCACACACTTAACCACTATGCCACCTGGCTGGCCCCATGAGTATTGTTTTCTATGAGGGAAATTGGAGAGATTAATTTAGAAAATATTACCGTGTTGTGATGTTCTTGCCATTAGAAATATCAGGTAATCTTTTAAAAGTATAAATCAGATCATATCAACACTAGCCCTACCTTCATCTCTGACCTCATCTCCAACCATTCTACCCCCCTGATAGTTAATTTTTTTATTGGGTTCATAATAGTTTACATCAATGTGAGATTTCAGTTGTACAGTATTTCTTGACTGTCAGCACATAAGTGCTCCCCTTCACCTGCTCTGCCACCCCCCCAGCTCCCTTCCCCTGGTAACCAGTGAACTGTTTTCTTTGTCACAGTACTTGTTTGTATTCCACATATGAGTGAAATCATCTGGTGTCTGTCTTTCTCAGACTGGCTTATTTCGCTTAGAATAATTCCCTCTAGCTCCTTCCATGTTATTGCAAACGGGATGAATTTGTCTTTTTTTCTGGCTGAGTAGTATTCCATTGTGTATATATACCACATCTTCTTTATCCAGTCATGGGTCAATGGACACTTGGGTTGTTTCTGTGTCTTGGCTGTTGTGAATAGTGCTGCAATGAACATACGGGTGCATATGTTACTCTGGATTGTTGATTTCAAAGTGTTTGGATGGATACCCAGTAGTGGGATAGCTGGGTCATATGGTAGTTCTATTTTTAGTTTTTTGAGGAATCTCCGTACTATTTTCCACAGTGGTTGCACCAGTTTGCACTCCAACCAGCAGTGTGTGAGGGTTCCCTTCTCCCCACACCCTCTCCAACATTTGTTATTTTTAGTCTTAGTGATTATAGCCATTTTCCTGATAGTTAATTTTATGTGTCAAGTTGACTGGACCATGGAGTTCCCGGATATTTGGTCAAATATTATTCTAGATGTTTCTATGAGAGTGTTTTTGCATGAGATTAACATTTAAATTGGTAGATGGAATAAAGCCAATTGCCCTCCCTAATGTGAGTGGGCCTCATCCGATCAACTGAAGGCCTAAATAGAAGCAAAAGGCTGACCCTCACACTGAATAAGAGAGAATTCTTTCTGCCTGACTCTGTTCAAACTGGGACATCAGCTTTTTTCCTGCCTTTGGACTCAACCTGAACCATTGGCTTCTTCTGGGTCTCAAGCCTTCTGGCCATCAGATTAGAACTACACCATTAATTCTCCTGGTTCTCAGGCCTTTGGATTCAGGCTGGAGCTACACCTCTCTTTCTCGTAATATCTCCCTGTCTCTCTCTTTCTGGAAAAGCCTCACTCATACACCACCCTCTCACCACTCTGTTGTAACCACAGTAGCCTTCTTATTGTTTGGAGTAGCTTTAGGGGATTTCCATATCTTCTTTCTTCTGCCTGCAGTCACAATTCCTATCTCATTATTTTGCTTTACTTTCTTCATAAAACTTACCATCATCGGAAATTATACTATATTTGATTTGCCTGCCAATGTCTCCTTCACTGGAATGTAAACACCCTGTGGGTAAGACATTGCCTTTGGCACAGGGGAAACTTTGGCACCTAGGACAGTGCACAGAAGGCATTTTATACATATTTGTGGAATCAATTTAGAATTTCTACTAGTATCAACATCACCACTAGAATCTTTGAAAGTGGAGAAATTCTTATTATCTAAAGAGGAAAGCAATGACCCAGTAGACAAAAGTTATGATCTATACTAGAAGAAGTCACACATTTGCCCCCTAATTTGTTTTCATCTTAACATGAAACTTTGACTTTTGCTGTTGTTCAGGTGTTTATATGGGTGATAAAGATAAGGGGCAAAGATGGGTAAAAAGAGATTGAACTACTTACTATTGGATACTTACTCTGACATTTCTTTGAAATGCTAATGATGCTGTGAATAACTATCAGATTGGAATTCACACATATTAGTTCTGTACTTTGGCATGAAATATCCACTTATCAAAAGAGAAGTGTGAAATTAAATGAGACAAGTTAAAGCAGTTTAATCTATATACTTTGTCTCAGTTTCATCTAAAGAAATAGTAAGAAAATGCAAAAATTCTTTCCAAAGTCAACTTTCAAAAATATACAAGCAGAAACAAAGGAGTAAATTCCATATGATTACCATGTCAAAATAACAATCTTTGAGTACATAATACAATCAATTACTACTACATTTCTTTGTAAAAATGACACTTTCTAGGTTAAAAATTACTGTTGCAATAAGAGAAACGTATTTAATGTGCTCTATGCTACAGGCATCGTTCTGACTGCTTTAGTGCTATTATTTCATTCAGTCTGCACTACACTTGTAGGTATATACTGTTACTATCATTGTGTCTAGATGTGAAAATATAGACATTGTCAGAATTTATTTTTAAGAATGTATTAATTCTTTAAAACTTGGAATACAGGCTGAATCAGTTATCTATTGCCACATATCAAACCACCCCAAAACTTAATGGCTTAAAATAATAGCCATTTATTTAGCTTGTGATTCTGGTAGGTATTTTCTTCTGGACTGGGCCAGCCTCAGCTAATTTTGGCTAAGTTTGCTCATGCATCTGTGGTCAGTTGTCAGGTTGGCCTGGGGTCAATTGGTCCTGGATAGCCTCACTCACACGTCTAGAAGTTGGCTGGCTACTGGCTGAGGTGTCAGGAGTGGCTGGTGTATTACCCCTGCCTTTTTATTTTTGTTTGTTTGTTTGTTTTAATGTTTTGACATCTTTGGACCTTGCTGACCCTGGAGGGACTGCCTCTCCCAGGGCTAGCTAATTCCTAGAGATAGTAAATAACTGGCCTACAAACATACCTTTTGTGTGCAAACCAGCCAATACCCCAACCACTTCTTTTATCAGGCTCTCACACTCTGGGCCTCTATCTACCTGCCTTCATCACACCAGGGCCAGGTACCTGACAACTAGGAACAGTCCCTAGGCCCCAGAGCCTGCCAAAATGATTCATGCTAGCCAATCCTAAACCTACTTACCCTGTTTCACCCATTCCTGTGCACAGAAACTACAATAAAGGCTTTCGCTTCCTTTCCCCCACTCATTCTATTTCCTGACCACACCTGGTGCTTCCCTCGCGTCCCACCCGCATCACCGTAGAATAGCGTGCGCTCTCTTCTTGAGACCTATAAGTATAACAATCTGTCTTTTCAGTGGCAATTGTCTCTTGATCTGTTAACCTCATCATACTTGAAAAATAATAAAACCTACAATTTCAAACAGCTGAGTAAGGTATCATTTTACCATCCAACAAGCCAGCCTGGGCTTGTTCACATGGCAGCAAGGTTCCACGAGCAGCAAGAGAACAAGCCTCAGTGCACAAGTCCTTTTCAAGTCCCTGCTTACCTCGCGTTTGCTATTCTTCCATTGACCAAAGAAAGGCATGTGGCCACACCCAGAGTCATGTGGGAGGAATGGATACAGGGTGAAATGTGGCTACAGGGAGCCGTTGCAGATTGGGGCGATCAATCCACCAAACAGGTATTTCAGGAGGTTTCATATCAACATCTCATTGACTTTGATTTAAATAATCCTTAAGGAGCTTGGCTACTGAAATAAGCAAGGAATATTTGCCTTTTCACAAGTCTTAGCCAAAATGTCATCAACTATCATGATGCTAAGAACTATTATTCAAAAAACTAAGCTTATAAGCTAATAACTAAATTCTCTTTTACTTAGGGAAGTGACTGCTGGTAACTAGAGGACTTGGGTGATAGAAAGCATTTTGGGGTTGTAATCATAGTCATTTTGGTCAATTCACAGAGGCGATGGTGACCTAATAATAGTATTCACAGAAAACTTTAAATAACATTATGTCCCTAAAACTTTCATTATCATGAACTTCTCAGAAACTGCTCAGTGGAGATTTACAGAATCTTTTTCCCACAATAGGCTGATTCTTTTTAATTTTCCTTTCAAACTCAAACCATTTAGCCTTCTTTAGCAGCTTTCAAAATAAATTTCTAAACTTCCTTATTTCAGAGTTCCTCTTTCCTTCTACATTATTTACCCATTGCCGTCATCCCATGCCAACTTGCTTATGTGGTAAAGCACTATGGGGGATCCAAATAGTCTAGGGGAAAAAAAGAGAAAATAAATTGGAACAGAATGCCAGGTTTTATTCCCTCATAATATTAGCTTACCTCCATGGAGCAAAAAAAAGTTTTAATCCACTTTTCCCAAATTCCAGAAACACTCATAAACAGGAGAAACATATCCCTCCCCACAAAGAGCCTACTTACTTGTCCTGGAACTCCAGATTGTTCTTTTATCTTAATAGTAATATATTTTCCAGGCCAATGGATATGGGAATCTGATAGACCTTAGTCTGAATCTCAGCTTAACCACTTGCTAGCTGGGGAAACTTTATCAACTTGTCTAAGTGTTAATTTTGACTTCTAAAAAGATGGATATAATAGGCCATAAACTCTAGCCTTTAGAGCAAGTTCAAAGCTGCTTTGCCTCACCCTCCACCCCCTATTGTACCCTGAGAAGGGTCTCTGTTGTGAGGGGAGGACAAAATGGATAGGGGGACATTTTCTGTTTGGAAAAGTCAAACAGGAACTAGGGGGAGGTCTGGGGATATGCAAAGCCAGGAGCAAATCTTCTTCTATCAGCTCCAGGGGAGAGAACAGAATAGGGACCTGGGGCAAAACTTCAATAAAGTCAGTTTGTCTACAGTATCCTCTGGACAAATATCTATTGAGACTTCTTGTGGTTGCCAATTTGTTTAAATATGTGAATTCGATATTCTGGCCATATCTCTATCAGAAAATCATGATTATTATTAATCATTCCACAGGATTGTTATGAGGATCAAATGAGATACTATAAATATAACCCCTAATTCAGTGCCTAATAAATAGCACATACCTATTAAATGTTATTGTTAATTTATAAAAACTTTGGTGTTTGGCTTTATAACAATAACTAACTTCTGTAAAGTGTAAATCAGCAAGTCAACTTTAAAAAAGTTATTTTATTTTATTTTTTAAAGATTGGCACCTGGGCTAACAACTGTTGCCAATCTATTTTTTTTTTTTTCTGCTTTATCTCCCCAACCCCCCCGTACACAGTTGTATATCTTAGTTGCACGTCCTTCTAGTTGTGGGATATGGGACACCGCCTCAACGTGGCGTGACGAGCGGTGCCATGTTCGCGCCCAGAATCCGAACCCTGGGCAGCTGCAGCGGAGCGCGGGAACTTAACCACTCAGCCGCGGAGCCGGCCCAGCCATTGTATATATGTATATATACCACATCTTCTTTATCTGTTCATCTATCGATGGACTTTGGGTTGCTTTCGTATCTTGGCTATTGTAAATAATCCTGCAATGAACACACAGGTGCATGTATCTTTTCAAATTAGCATTTTTGTTTTCTTCAGATAAGTAGCCAGAAGTGGAATTGCTGAATCATATGGTAGTTCTATTTTTAATTTTTGGAGGAACCTCCATACTGTTTTCCATAGTGGCTGCACCAATTTACATTCCTACCAAGGTGTACAAGGGTTTCCTTTTCCCCACATCCTCACCAACACTTTTATTTATTGTCTTTTTGATAATAGCCCATTCTAAGTGTAAGGTGATATCCCTTTATAGTTTTGATTTGCATTTCTCTGATGACTATTCATGTTGAGCATCTTTTCATGTGTCTGTTGGCCATCTGTGTGTCTTCTTTTGAAAAGTGCCTATTGAGGTCTTCTGCCTATTTATTAATTGGATTGTTTGGGTTTTGTTTTTTGTTTTTTGTTTTGAGGAAGATTAGCCCTGAGCTAACATCTGCTGCCAATCCTCCTCTTTTTGCTGAGGAAGACTGGCCCTGAACTAACATCTGTGCTCATCTTCCTCTACTTTATATGTGGGATGCCTACCACAGCATGGCTTGCCAAGCACTACATAGGTCTGCAGCCGGGATCTGAACCAGTGAACCCCAGGCTGCCAAAGTGGAATGTGCAAACGTAACCACTGAGCCACTGGGCCGGCCCTGGATTGTTTGTTTTTTTGATATTGTGTGAATTCTTTATATATTTTGGATATTAACCCCTTATCAGATATATCATTTGCAAATGTCCTCTCCCATTCAATTGGCTGTCTTTTTGTTTCATTGATGCTTCCCTTCACTGTGCAAAAGCTTTTTAGTTTGATGCAATCTCATTTATTTATTTTTACTTTTGTTGTCTTTGCCTGAGAAGACAGATCCATAAAAATATTCCTAAGACCAATGTCAAATTGTTGACTGCCTATGTTTTTTTCTAGGAGTTTTATGGTTTCAGGTCTTACATTTAAGTCCTTAATCCATTTTGAGTTTATTTTTGTATATGATATAAAAAAGTCTTCTAGTTTCATTCTTTTGCGTTTAGCTGTCTAGTTTTCCTAACACCATTTATTGAAGAGACTGTGTTTTCCCCATTGTATATTCTTGCCTCCTGTGTCATAGATTAATTGACCATATATGTGTGGGTTTATTTCTGAACTCTCTATTCTGTTCTATTGATCTATGTGTCTGTTTTTCTGCCAGTACTATACAGTTTTGATTACTATAGCTTTGTAGTATAGTTTGAAATCAGGGAGCGTGATACCTCTAGCTTTGTTCATCTTTCTTAAGGTTGCTTTGGCTATTCAGGGTCTTTTGTGGTTCCATACAAATTTTAGAATTATTTGTTCTAGTTTTGTGAAAAATGCCTTTGGTATTTTGATAGGGATTGCATTGAATCTGTATACTGCTTTGAGCAGTATAGACATTCAACAATATTAATTCTTCCAGTCCATGAACATGGTATATCTTTCCATTTACGTGTGTTGCCTTCAATTTCTTTCATCAATGTCTTATTGTTTTCAGGGTACAGGTTTTCAACCTCCTTGGCTAAATTCATTCCTGGGTGTTTTATTCTTTTTGGTGCAATTGTAAATGGGATTGTTTCCTTAATGTCTCTTTCTGATTGTTCATTATTAGTGTATAGAAATGTAACAGATTTCTGTATATTGATTTTGTATCCTACAACTTTACTGAATTCATTTATTAGTTCTAATATTTTTTTGGTGGATTCTTTAGGGTTTTCTATATGCAGTATCATGTCATCTATGAATAGTGACAGTTTTACTTCTTTCTTTCCTTTTCTTTATTTCTGTATTTCTTTTCTTTATTTCTTTTTCTTGACTCATTGCTGTGGCTAGGACTTCCAATAGTATGTTGGATAAAAGGGGTGATCCCTTTTGTTCATCTTTGTCTTAATCCTGATCTTAAAGGAATAGTTTTAGCTTTTTGCTATTGAGTATGATGTTAGCTGTGGGTTTGTCATATATGGGCTTTATTATGTTGAGGTATGTTCCCTCTATACCCACGTTGTTGAGAATTTTTATCATAAACCGATGTTGAATTTTGTCAAATGCTTTTTCTGCATCTATTGAGGTAATCACGTGATTTTTATCCTTTGTTTTTTAAATGTAGTGTATCACATTGATTGATTTGCAGATATTGAACTATCCTTGTGTTCCTGGAACAAATTCCATTTGATCATGTTGTATGATCCTTTTAATGTATTGTTGAATTCTTTTTATTTATATTTTGTTGAGGATTTTTGCATCTATGCATATTAGGAATATTGGCCTGTAATTTTCTTTTATTATAGTGTCTTTACCTGATTTTGGTGGCAGGGCAATGTTGTTCTTGTATAATCAGTTTGGAAGTGTTCTTTCCTCTTCAATTTTTGGGAATAATTTGAGAAGGATAGATAGTAACTCTTCTTTAAATGTTTTGTAGAATTCACTTGTGAAGCCATCTGGTCCTGAATTTTTGTTTGTTGGGAGTTTTCTGATTACTGATTCAATTTCATTACTAGTAATTGGTCTGTTCCTATTTTTTTCTGTTTCTTCCTGATTAAGTTGTGGAAGATTGGATGTTTCTAAAAATTTATCCAGTTCTTCTAGGTTGTCCAATTTGTTGGCATATAATTGTTTATAGTAGTCTCTTATGATCCTTTGTATTTCTGTGCAGTTGGTTGTAACTTCTCTTCTTTCACTTCTGATTTTATTTATTTGAGCCCTCTCTCTTTCTCTTGATGAGTCTGGCTAAGAGTTTATCAATTTTGCTCATCTTTTCAAAGAATCAGCTCTTAGTTTCACTGATCTTTTCCATTGTTTTATTAGTCTCTAGTTCATTTATTTCCACTCTAATCTTTATTATATCCTTCTTTCTACTAACTTTGGGCTTTGTTTGTTCTTCTTTTTTTTAGTTCCTTTATGTGTAAGGTTGGATTGTTTATTTGAGATTTTTCTTGTTTCCTGAGGTAGCCCTGTATTGCTATAAGCTTCCCTCTTAGAACTGTTTTTGCTGCATCCCATAGATTTTTTAGAATGTTGTGTTTCCATTTTCATTTGTTTAGAAGTATTTTTTAATTTCCTCCTTGATTTCTTCATTGACTCATTGTTTGTTTAGTAACATGTTGTTTAGCCTCTAGGTATTTGTGTTTTTCCCAGTTTTCTTCTGGTAATTGATTTCTAGTGTCATACTCTTGTATCTAGTCGGAGAAGATGCTTGATATCATTTCAGTCTTCTTAAATTTATTGAGACTTGTTTTGTGGCCTACCATGTGATCTATCCTGGAGAACATTCCAGGTGCACTTGAGAAGTATGTGTATTCTTCTGTTTTTGGATGGAATGTTCTGTATACATCTATTAAGTCCATCTGCTCTAAAGTGTCATTTAAGGCCCATGTTTCTTTGATGATTTTATGTCTGGATGATCTATCTATTGATGTAAATGTGGTGTTATAGTCCCCTGCTATTATTGTATTACTGTCAATTTCCCTGTTTCTGTCTATTAATATTTGCTTTATGTAATTAGGTGCTCCTATGTTAGGTACATAGATATATACAAGTGTTGCATCCTCTTCTTGGATTTATTTCTTTATAATTATGCAATGCCCTTCTTTGTCTCTTGCTACAGTCTTTGTTTTAAAGTCTATTTTGCCTGATATATGTCTTGCTACCCAAGGTTTCTTTTGTTTCTATTTCCATGGAATATCTTTTTCTATTCCTTCACTTTCAGTCTGTGTTTGTCTTTAGATCTGAAGTGAGTCTCTTTTAGGCAGTATATATGCGTGTCTTGTTTTTTTTTTTAATTCAACCACCCTGGGTCTTTTGAATGGAACATTTAGTCCATTTACATTTAAAGTAACTATTGATAAGTATGTGCTTATTGCCATTTTGTTCATTGTTTTCTGGTTGTTTTTGTAGTTTTTCTCTCTTCCTTTCTTCTTTTCTTGCTCTCTTCTGTTGTGATTTGATGACTTTCTTTAGTGTTATATTTATATTCATTTCTATATTTTTTGTTTATCTATTATAGGTTTTTAGTTTGTGGTTACAATGAGCTTCATATTTAACAATCTATGTATATAGTAGTCTATTTTAAGTTAATGGTCCCTTCAATTCAAGCACTTTCTTAAAGCATGACATTTTCACTTCTCTCACCCAAGTGTTATGTTTTTGACATCATATTTTACATTTTTTTATTTTGTGTATCCCTTAACTAATTATTGTAGATGTAAATGATTTTACTACTTTCGTCTTTTAACCTTTAAACAAGCTATATAGATGGTTGATCCACGACCTTTGCTATAGGTTTGCCATTACCAGTGAGATTTTTTTTTCTCTTATAATTTTTATTATTTCTAGTTATGGCCTTTTTTCCCTCCATGAAAAGATGTCTGTTTAGCATTTCTTGTAAGGCTAGTTCAGTGATGATGAACTCCTTTAGCTTTTGCATGTCTGGGAAACTCTCTCTTCTTCAATTTTGAATGAAAACCTTGCCACGATGAGTATTCTTGGTTGTAAGTTTTTTCTTTCAGCACTTTGAATATATCATGCCACTCCCTTCTGGCCTGTAAAGTTCCTACTGAAAAATCAGCTGATAGTGTTATGGGGGCTCCCTTTTACATAACTAATTGTTTTTCTCTTGCTGCTTTTCTCTCTTTATCTTAACTTTTGACATTTTAATTATTATAAGTCTTGGTGTGGGTCTCTTTGGGTTCATCTTATTTAGGACTCTCTGTATTTCCTGAACTTGGAAGTCTGTTTCCTTCACCAGATTGGGGAAGTTTCAGCCATGATTTCTTCAAGTAGGTTTTCTGCCCCTTTCTCTCTCTCCCTTCTCCCTCTGGGGCCCCTAATGCGAATTTTAGTATGCCTGATGTTGTCCCAGAGATACTTTAAGGTATTCTCATTTTTTTTAATTCTTTTTTTTTTTTTTTTTTGGCTGTTCTGATTGGATGATTTCCATTACCCTGTCTTCCAGATCACTGATCCATTCTTCTGCATCATTTAATCTGCTGTTGATTGCCTTTAGTGTATTTTTCACTTCAGTTATTGTATTCTTCAGCTCTGATTGATTCTTTTTCATATTTTCTACATTTTTGTTGAAGCTATCACTGCAGTCATCCATTGTTTTCCTGAGTTGGGTGAGCATCTTTATGACCATTACTTAGAACTCTATCTGGTAGATTCCTTATCTTCACTTCATTTAGTTCTTTTTCTTAGGTTTTGTCTTCTTTTGTTTGGAATGTATTCCTTTGTTTCCTCATTTTGCCTAACTCTCTGTGTTTGTTTCTGTGGATCAGCTGCATCTCCCAGTCTTGAAGAGGTGGCCTTATGTAGAAGGTAACCTATAGGGCCTAGTAGTGCAATCCCCCTTGCTCACCAGACCCAGGTGTTCCAGGTGTGTCCTCTGTGTAGACTGCATGCACCTTCCTGTTGTGCCAGGGCCATGATTGCTGTGGGTGCACTGGTGTGTGGATCTGGTCTCCCGGAGCTGGAACCACCTAGTAGGGGCTCTGGTGCCAGCCAGGGCCACTCACCAGGTGCAGCAGGGTGAGAGCCCCTTTCAGCAAGTCAGCTTTGGATTTGTTGTTATTATATACCACATTGGCTATATTTGACTTTTTCACAAGAGTGGGTTTATGGGCTAATTAGGTAATTAAATTTTTGATCTTGGCAAATATTTAGCTATATTAATTAAAATGACAAGTCAAAAAAGTAAACTGACTTCCTTTGCAAAGTTTTTTGGCCATATTTTTACACAGTCTATCTTTAAAAGACAAATTAGGTCATAAAAAAGGTCATTTTAAAATCTCAAAGAATGTTTATATTTTATCTTAGAAAAAATTTTAAAGCAATAAAATTATCATTCTTTGGTTTCTTTTCTATATTACATTTTCAAAGATCTGAAAAAATTCAAAAATAACTAATGCTATTTCAGAAAAGAAAGAAAAAGATAACTTTGTGTTAATAGCTCAACATCAACTTCTTATAAAAGAATCTTGCTTTTTAGTGATATATGGGTTGCATTATCTGCCTATGTTAAGTCTGAACAAATGTTTTTTGTCTAAATTATGTAATCTACGTAGAATTATTCTTAATTTTATGTTTAAAGTAACACTATCAGGATTATTAATCTCAAATTATTTCTAATGATGCTTCATTTCAAGATTCTTTTTTAAATTTATTTGTTAGGAGAAGGGCAGAGGGATATCATTATTTATGATCTTGATTTACCTGCCTGATGTCCACTGCACAATGATTCATTTATTGCAAGCATTTGGATGTAGGTGTTTCACTTTAAGAAAATCCAATTTTGTTATCCAATATAAAACATACTCCCTGGGGACAAGGGAGAAGGGTATGAAATTACTTAATTAATACCCAATTCATAACTTTGAAATGCACCCTAAGGTATATCAGGAAGATCTGGTTCAAACACACACACAGATACACAAACACACACAAATTCACTATATACATGGCACTCTGTAGAGTCATGGGTATTTCAAAAAGTCAAGATATCACTGCGTAGCAATAAATCAAATGTCTGGACATTGAACAAGTTCAAAAGGCCACTGCTATTGTATCAAGGCTTTTGGAGTCTTTCATAAATAAGCATCCTGACATCTTCCCCTCTTTTGCAGATGACCTCTCTCAACAGGAGGACAATGATCCCCCAAAAGAATATGATCCTGGGCAATTTGCAGGCCTTCTCCATGGATCCTCTCCAGCCTGTGAGTCCCCAGAAAATCCATTTCATCTCTATGGGAAAAAAGATGAACGTGAAGAAGCACAAGATGAAGTCAGCTTGGCAAGTAGTCCTTTGCCTTCCAAGAAATCTCCAATGGAAAATAACTCAGAACCTTCGGTAAAGAAAATTAAACCCAAAGTGGTCAGTAGAACAATTTTTCACAAAAAAAGCAACCAACTCGAAAACCATACTATTGTTGGCACAAGAACAAGTAGGAGTGGATCCCGGAATGGGGACCAATGGATTGTGAACACGGGGGGATTTGTGGAGAGAGCCTGTACCCTGGGGAGAATAAGGTCATTGCCAAAAGCCCTGATCGACATGCATTTATCTAAAAGTGTCTCTAAATCAGATTCTGATCTCATTGCCTACCCTTCAAATGAGAAAACATCAAGAGTTAACAGGAGCGAATCTTCAACTGCTGAACATAGTTCTAAAGGAAATTCTGAAAGAACACCGTCCTTCACTTCCGAATGGGAAGAAGTAAGCTTTGTTCTTGTTCTTTATATAAGGCTTTAGAGTTGAGGGAGGTTTGGGGGAAGGATTTTCAGCCTTTCAAGTCTTTCAGAGGCAAAAAAAATATCAACAAATGCATACAGCTCCAAGTGGAAGAGAAAGGTTCTAGGGGTAATACATGATAATTTCACAGCAAGCGTGAAAACACAGTTCCACACATGTGGAGAAATCTATTGTTTCCATAGAAATTGATATCAAGCAGAAGTAATAACTAGCTATGAGGTACAAGAGAATATTCACATTATGTCCTACCAAGCACTGCAGCTGACAAATTGAGGAAAATCTTTGTATTTTTGCTGCTCTGTATCATTTTGCTACTTGCTAAACTTTTTGTTAGCTCGTCTCCCTTTTTTAAAATAAATTATATTTTGAGAAGAGCTCCTTATAATCTTAACCTTAGTGGTAAACAGAATAGTCCTGGCTCTCTTCCAAGTACCATATAATAAACACAAATTACCTAATATTTCCCTTTTACAACTATCAGAGAGAAATTAAAGAAAAAATGTGTTGGAGTCAAGTATCACCAATTTAAGCTCTACTTAAAGATAAAGTCTTTAATTTCATAGAATTACTCAGAAAGTAAGTATACTGTAAGGTTATGAAATATCATCCTTTGTCCCAAGGAGGACTACGTCATAAAATAATGTTTCTTGCTTTTTCTTGAATTTCTACAAAGCATCGACCACACTCGCTCTTGGCATTTCATTCTAACATGTCACATTTTGTCTCTCAAAAGACTGTGCCACTTGGATTAGGTTTTAAAGCACACTAGGTCACTGCAGTATTCTGAGAACTAGAAAGGGAAATGGTTCTGATATTGCCATTCTGAATTGAGCTGTTTGGGAAAATCACTTATCTCTCTGCATCTGTTTCAGAGTGAACAAAATGGGACATTTAAGTAATACTCATCGTCCTTTCTGAAACCTGCCATTTTACTAAGGTTGTTAAGATTATGAGGAGGGGGATTAAACCATAAACGGCTAAAGCTTAGATAGTGGTATCTTCCTATAGATTCCATACTAGTAGCTTGATAGTTTATTTGAATCTATCCATTGCTTATGTGTATTAACTCTGTGAATAACATCTGAAGTCCGTTTTGAACCAGGCAGGTTTAATTAACATTTAACTTATCTCTTAGAATTAAGTTGTTTCCATGCCTAGATTCTTGTGATTACATGCCACAAATCAGCCTGTGGCTGATCAAACCCTTGAGTAAGAACTTGGTTCCCATGGCCCTGCCCACAAACTGAAACCTGCCCCTTCACCAGTCAGATGAGATGCATGCCTCAGACACAAGAGGAAGGATGCCCGAGAGGACAGACCTCATCACATGGGCTCATCTTCAACCTCTTGCCCTTCTGAGTTTAAAGAATACACAATTCCTAATTTACTGACCCATGTAGGTCCAAACAAAGTTTATTTTAGAAAATACAAAGAAAAGGTAACTGATTTTGGAAGTTTAAGAAAGGAAAACTTAATGTTTTTAGAAGCAATTCAAAAGATGTTTGCTTCCCTTTAAACCTTTGTTTGTCAGTCTCTTAACTGTACTATTTAGCAGTAATAATATCAAGAATATATGCTTCTGGCATTTGAAAGTTATTTTAAAATGCAATGCTAAAAGTGAATGTAGTAATTCATTTATATGATTTTTGTTTCTCGCAGATTGACAAAATAATGAGTTCCATAGATGTTGGAATTAACAGTGGACTTAAAGAAATAAATGGTGAGATCACAAGTAAGGAAACCTCTCCTCTACCTTGTAATGGATAAATGTGTTCAAGAACTAGCTAGAAAATGATGGTCTTTAGATAATTTCATGTTTTATCATAATAACAGCAGCTGCAAATTATTTCCTCCCTCTCATATCAAAGACCTGTGACCTCTAAACAACATCAATTATAAGTACATTGATTTAGCAAAGTGAAAGATATTTTCCCATATGCTATTTCACCATGCCAGTTAACATTAACAGAGTTTCAACTTTAAGAGCTAAGTATAAACACTTCAAAGTGTTTCAAATATGTTCAAAGTGTGGTGGAATATGATGACTTAATACACTACTATCTCTTGTTCAGTGAAATACCTCATTTCATCCTGGCCAAAGTGGTTAACAACTTCTCCAAGTTGTAAGCTCCAGTATGGCAAGAACTATGTGTTACTCATCTTCGTATATCCCAGAATACCTAGTAGAGTCTCACAAATAGTCAGTTTTGCAATCACTATTTAATATATTACCCTTTAATATAATACCCTTAATATATTACCTTTTCTTCCCTACAATTAAAGCTCAGAGTGGAAGGCCATTTGTACCTTTCTCTGAAGACTTTTTGCTTAATACTGATGGGTGATGCCATATAGCTAAACCTAAAAATAACAGTAATATTCATACTAAAGAAACTACTCTTCTGGAAAGAGTCAAAGACCCAGCTCCATTTCTACCCTCCCACTACATAGTATTGTAACTGTAGATTAGATAGGTCTATAAAATTTGAAGTTAAAACAGGTGATTTCTAAGCTCTCAGGAGAACTCATGTTTAAGTTAGTAGCAATACTTGATGTTTCTGTAGAGATAATAAGAATAAATTCTGTGAGAGAGAAGCCTTGATATATTATAGGGTAAACAGTTACGGGACTCTGTGGCCCTTTGACTAGTCACCAGGGGCTTTTAAACAGCACTCCAAGTGACTCTTAAGCACAGGAAAGTTGGAGACCAGTTCTCTTATGGTGCACTCGGCCTGGGTGGATAAGAAGTAACATGGAAATCCAGGCTTGCAGTCACTGAAGGGAATATTCAGGTCTAAATGAGACCCTTCTAGGGCTCACTTATTTCTCCTGTGCTAGAACAAGAACTTAAATTATTCTAATATGGCCGGCCCATATTAATTAAGCAATAATTTTTTTAAAAGTTAAATATTTTTTCTGAAATGCTCATTTGTTTTAGATTTTAGAAACTAAAAAATTTTGAAAAATTGTGTGCATATGTTTAGTGATACAAGTATGATATTAGCTCTGTGGTAGCATGTGTAACCAGGTCTCTCACACAGAAATGCTGATAAATATTGAGGACTTTCCTGGTATTCAAAGAACTAGCGTAGGAATGTATGTTGCCACCTAGTTCTTTCAGGTATGCTAACAGAATAATTTCAAGAAAGTTGTAGGAATGCAGATTTTTGATTGATGTGACTATTGATTTTCTTATCAATAGTAAATTCCCTGATACTGAGGATGTTCAAGCAAAGACCTACAGCTTTTTTGTTGGGAGACTTAGGTGACGTTGAGCATTACTCTAATGTTCTAAAATTCTTTAAGCAGGTAGTACCACAGAATTGTAAAAATATCATAAATGTGATTATAGTGAAAATAAGGAAAATGTTAAAAATGCCACTCAGGCAAAGCTGCCTTTGAAAGGTATTTTAATGGTAAAGAAATCCACAGATTATTTTCCCTTAATTCTCCTCTTTTCACCTCTCATACCCGGATCCTACCCATTGCCTCTATTTACTATTTTTCTACAGTGACAATGAAAACGGAAGTAGAGACTCAGTCCTCAAAGCATCATTACTATTAACAAAGACTGGTTCTGTATGCGCCTTAATTTTCACCTCTTAATTACACAGTAATTATGAACATGTGGCATTCCCATTGGCTATTAGGCCATTTGTGAATTATGGCTCTACTGGGCTACAGGCTTTTCCCTCTCAAAGCTAGATAAAACTAGAGAGGTGATAAACAGTCCTACGAAGATGGCATTCCAGGAATAATGTATTGGGGTGCTGAGTGTGGTCAGGAAATCACATGATGAAGTAAAAAATCAGAGAGATATGAATTCAAATTTCAGCTCTGCTTTTGCTAGCTGCTTGATCTCAGGCAACTCAATTTTCTCATCAACAGAAATGGGGATATTAATATAGGATCTTTGTAGAGACATGAGCAATGGCATATATGTAGAGTCTGACACAAGTCGATATGTGTTACATTTTGGCTCCCCACTTGCCCTACCATGTGGGAGACGTTGTGTTTGACACTGTGGGCATACCAAGATAAAAACACATCAGCCCTTTCTATAAGAACCTTATGATGCACCACTAAAATATACAACTATGTACTTGGGGATTTGGGGAGAAAAAGCAAAAAAAAAAGAAAGAAAAAGATTGGCAACAGTTGTTAGCTCAGGTGCCAATCTTAAAAAAAAAAAAGAACCTTATGATGTTAGCTAGTCTCATGGTCTTTGTGTTACATTTGCTGTATTCTTTGAAATTGTTGTGATGTGTCAGTTGGAATACTGGTCATAACAAGCCCAATGGTTAATTGGTACCAGATAAGGTAGTTACTAAAAGAGAGCATAAAATTCCAGGGTACCCCAGCAAAAAAACCCAGAAAATTCTAGACTCTATCAATGTAAATAGTCTAAATTATTTTGAGATCATATTGGTCTATAACATTGTGTAAATTTCAGGTGTACATTATTATATTTCAGCTTCTGTGTAGACTGCGTGTTGACCACCAATAGTCTGTTTTTATCTATCACCATATATATATGCCTCTTTACTCCTTTCATTCTTCCCATTTCCCTTCCCCTCTGGTAACCACTAATCCGATCTCCATATCTATGTGTTTCTTTGCTTATCTTCCACATATGAGTGAAATCATATGGTATTTGTCTTTCTCTGTCTGACTTATTTTGCTTGGCATAATACCATCAAGGTTCATCCGTGTTGTTGAATATGGCACAATTTGTCCTTTTTTATGACTAATATTCCATTGTATATATACCACATCGTCTTTATCCATTCATCTGTTGATGGGTATTTGGGTTGCTTCCACATCTTGAATAATGCTGCGATGAACATAGGGCTGCATAAATCTCTTTGAATTGTTGATTTCATGTTCTTTGGATAAATACCCAGAAGTGGAATAGCTGAATCATATGGTGTTTCTATTTTTAATTTTTTGAGAAATCTCCATACTGTTTTCCATAGTGGCTGTACCAGTTTTCACTCCCTCCAGATTGTATGAGGGTTCCCTTTTCTCCACATCCTCTCCGACACTTGTTATTTCTTGTGTTTTTAATAATAGCCATTCTGACAGGTATAAGGTGATATCTCATTGTAGTTTTGATTTGCATTTCCCTAATAATTAGTGATGCTGAACATCTTTTCTTGTGCCTGTTGGCCATCTGTATATCTTCTTTGGGAAATGTCTGTTCATATCCTCTGCCCATTTTTTGATGAGGTTGTTCATTTTTTTGTTGTTGAGTTGTATGAGTTCTTTATATATTTTGGAAATTAACTCCTTGTCAGATACATGATTTGCAAATATTTTCTCCCAGTTAATGAGTTGTCTTTTCATTTTTTTTTTTGATGGCTTCCTTTGCCATGTAGAAGATTTTTAGTCTGATGTAGTCTCATTTGTTTATTTTGCTTGTTTGTTTCTTTTGCCTGAGGAGACATGGTATTCAAAAAGATACTGAGACCGATGCCAAAGAGCATACTGCCTATGTTTTCTTCTACAAGTTTTATGGTTTCAGATTTTACATTAAAATCTTTAATCCTTTTTGAGTTAATTTTTGTGTATGGCATAAGGTAATGGTCTACTTTCATTCTTTTGCATGTGATTGTCCAGTTTTCCCAACACCTAAATGGTCTAAATTATTTTTATGAAATCTGAGTATCCTCTTTTTTTCTTGATAGTGGGAAAGATGTGCAATGAAATTAATGGAAGGTAATTTTAGAATAAGCAAGAGGAAATACTACTTTACCTAGGAGATATTGTCAGTCTCTAGACTTTTGCTGTGGAAGGCCACTGAGCCCATCACTATGTCTGGCTTTAATTGAGCTGCATAGTTTCTTGAGCATTTATGGTGATTGTTGCTAAAAAACCTCCAAAGATGATTGAGAGAATAAAATCATAACCAATAGAGATACATGAAGGATCAGGGTCAGCAATAAATTTTCCATGTCTTGCCCATTTTGTTTCCAAGTTTTTGTTTGCCCTTACCCCCACCTGCATATGTGAATTTTAGGAATTCTGTAAACAAAATATTTATTGGACCAGGAAGATTTGGAACACGCTCATCGTCACTCTCCTATCAATATGAACCAGCTCAAAGTTTGAGCAGTCTCTATGAACTAGTTCCACTCACAGAAACCACTTTCCTCTTTTTTAAAAAAAGATTTCCTCAGCAATTACATGGTAGTTTGAAACTTATCAAGCAACCTCAACTGTCCAGGACTAAGACAAATAAAAGTAAATAAAATTTACTGCATTAATTTTAAGTCAGTCCCTTAGGTTCTCACTCAGAATAATATTAATGCATAATTTTTGCAAACGTAACTTCTGGTTTCCCACTGGAAACCAGATTTAAATGCCAAACAAGTTGGCCCTGTCAGTATAATTCGTTATATTGAATACCTCATATTATGTAGAATATCCTGTTCTTTGGTGATGCTAGGTATGTGATATGATAGTAAATTTTATATCTTCATGTACTCCCATGTATAGGATTTTTCAGAGAACAAGTTTTGAAGTTAGATAGACTTGGTTTCAGATCTCAGCTTTGCAATTCACTGGCTTTGTGACCTCTTTGATGCTTCCTCCTCTATAAATTCAGAGTTTGCACAATCACCTCATAAGACTTCTATAAGATTAAATTATATACTTGTACTACTATAACCTAGAACATTCCAGGTGATCAATAAATAAAAATTCTCTTGCCTTCTTATCCAAGTATGCATGACTTACCTTTCCAATTAGAGTGTTTGCTACACAGGAAGATACTTGGGAAATCTTGCTTATCTTTTCGATCAGTGAGGATTGTAGTTGAGATAACTACTCATATTCTAATTGCTTTCATGTGGAGTCTTTCTTCCACATGAAGTTTTATTTCTTAACCACTGTCCTTGTATTACAAGGAAGCACTTTCAAGTTAGGACATCTACCATATTCATTGGAACTCCTTCAAATTGCCACATTTCTAGGAATCTGGTTGATAACCTTCTTGATGAAATTGAGGATCACTTAAGTAAACTGGAGGCAGTAAGTGGCTCCACAGGACTTGCTTATCATTACACAAGAGCAAATATGCAGAGTAATCAAGTGCCCAAACTTTACAGTACAGGGGTGGCAGATAATCTTATAAACACCTTCATATTGCTAAACTGGCTTTAATAATCTCCTGCTACACTAAACAGATTTCAGGTGTATGGACTGTATTAGATTGATCTCAAGTACATGAATATAAAAAATAGTATTTATTTAAAAAGCATTTTTTAAGGCTGGGATTTTTTCAAATGTTTAAGGTTAAATTGTATTCAAAGACAAATGAATTTTTGAAGGATTTCATCATAGACTACACTGTCTATATTGGATAGATAATGTGTAATTCTTAAGCCATTTGCTGAAAAATACATAGCTCTGAAAGCCGTAGCTAACGTTAATCCCACAACCCCACTTTCTAAGCTTTTGCTCTGCTGCCTCCAAGAGTCTGAGGGCCATGTTTCAGTTCAGAGGCCTTCATAGCTGTAGAGACCCTCCTCAGAAAGTTTCTAAGAATTTAGGAGCTCACTAAGGCAGAGTAAGTGTTTTCCTTTCTCGTGATCTAAGCTCCACCTTCTCCCATGTCTACAGGAACAGGAAGAGCTCACGTGGCCCTTTCCCCAAAGAGGATCTCTTTCTGTGCAGATATCTCCACAGCTCCAGAAGCTGCTTCTCCCTGATGTCTTGGAGCTTCCAGCCCCCTAATATTTGTCCACATAGCTCTAGATCTGCATCAGGAGGTATTTTACTATGGATGCAGCTGATAACTGTCCTCCCGCTGAGGTTGCTGATGGCAATATCATTCCTCAAACTCTAGCAGAACACTTTTAAAAACTGTATTTACAATTTCCCAGAGTTACCCTTTCAGAGACATGACAAAGAGGAAAGAAGCTAAAATGTATTCCATTCTTACCATGCATCAGATACTGTGCAATTTACTCCTGCAAACGTTTTTGCATTCAGTTCTCAAAATAACTCAGTGAGGCCTTATTATACCCATTTTATAGATGAAGAAAGGCTCAGAAAAGTTAAGTAGCATGTTGAAGTCTACTGTTGCAAAAGTAGATTTTTTCCTTCCTGAAGGACATACTCCTTTCAATAAAATATGCTGCCTACACAGACCAGCAGAAGCCAGCCCTTGACTTCTTTCTCTTTAGTTCAAATCATACTCCTATGCACTATAAGGAGCCATCTGAGGATGTTTAGGTGTAGAACCGACCACTTCCTCTTAGTAAAGCCTAAATATTGATATGGAAGCCTTTAGCTCAAACCCCAAAGCACAGGCCACATGGTTATGTATTTAAATGAATCACAGCCCCGAATATCTTCTACCTCCCAATAGTGAATGCATATACTAATAATGACCTGGGTTTCATTTATTTTCAGAGAAAGAATTTTCCTTGCCTCCAGTAATATTCTTTTTTCCATGAACTGTTAAATTGCACATAAAAGCCTCTCTGTGAAATGCTTTGCAACAGGCATAATTTATTTTTGATTTTTATTTCTTTCTACAGTACTATTTTTAATAGAACCAACTGGGGAAGGTGGTAGTAGAATGTGTTAGCACACAAGCACACTATTTTGTCTAAATCAAGAGGGGACTTATTTTTATTATTATTTTATGTAACACTTCACTGAGTGACAGTTTTTTTTTTCAGATAGGTTAAATCTAAGAAATCCCTTAATAATAGAATAGCTAGTAGAAATAGCCTAATCATTAGGCTAGCATGAGTTAACTAATCTTTATCAAGAGATAGTGTTTATTAATCAACCAATCAACTGTGTTCTTAACCCAATAGATGCTAAAATGTATTTAACACAATTCATTCCAAATAGTCGTTAAAAACTAAAATAACCTACATAATACAGATTTTGATCACTAGAATATGGCTGAGATTCTCCGGTTTTGAAATTAAAAGTAATATTCACATATGAAATTAGATTTCTCTTAAGTATGAAATAGTTGAGTATTATTCTGTGGCGTAATACTTGCCTGTGATGTATCAATAGTGAGAACTGGTACACTGTTTTCAATTCAACAAAATATTTAACCTTCTAGAAGAGGCCTAGAGAAGTGAGCAAGTACAATCTTCCACTTGTACTGGAGTACTTTCCATAACATCTTTCGTATATGATTAACTAGCATCAACCAACATCCGTTTCCGTATCTCTCATGATGATAAGCTGTATCCAGAGACAGTATGTTCTATCACTGGGAAGTGTAAATTCTTAAGAACTTACTTTTTTGAGTCAAAAATATGTCACCTACAGAGTCATAGCTTGGAATACCCACTCTAATCATTACTAGCAGTGTGACCTTGAGAAAATCATTTCATCAGCCTAAGCCTCACTTCTTCACATGGAAAACAGCTATAACAAATAACACCTACCTCCCTCCAACATCATTGGGAAGATCTAACAGATTACTACATGAGAAAGTAGTCAGCTACATTCCTAGTACATAAGAGACCATAAGAGATGACATCTCCCTTCTTTGACTTCTCTTTTCCCTTCTATCAATTTTTCTCTTAAAAAAACTTCTGGAGAAACAAAGGATGGATAATGGCCTATTATTTCTATTCTATGTAAGTATCTTCAGGATATGGATGATATTTTTTATATACCCCTTGCACATTCACCATAGAGCTAAAAAACCAGTTGCAAACAGTCTTCTTTGTAGATACTTTTAGAATATTGGTTGTGGGCCGGCCCGGTGGTGCAGCAGTTAAGTTCGCACGTTCCGCTTCTCAGTGGCCCAGGGTTCGCCGGTTCAGATCCCGGGTGCGGACATGGCACCACTTGGCAAAAGCCATGCTGTGGTAGGCGTCCCATATATAAAGCAGAGGAAAACGAGCATGGATGTTAGCTCAGGGCCAGTCTTCCTCAGCAAAAAGAGGAGGATTGGCAGCAGTTAGCTCAGGGCTAATCTTCCTCAAAAAAATAAAAGATAAAATAAATTTTAAAAAATATTAGTTGAATAACTTCTATATATATATTTCAGTGCATTTTACAAAATCCAGCATTAACGTCCTCATACTGGTAAGAGATTAGGAAGTAAAAATAATTAGGAATAATTTGAAATATAGGTAATAGACCTTCATAAGTTTTGGATCATCATAGTGATTGCTTTTAGATACAAATTTGTTTTCCTAAAATATAATGGAGAATTAAGTGATAAACAAGGGCCACTTACTCATGAGAAAAACTTTATAACTTATACTCATTGTTTCTATGATACACTGTCTTAATAACAAAAGGCTTCTCATCTCCTAGGATTTTGGATACTCCAGAATAAACTTCTAGAGAATTAGGAAATGAAATGTTTTGTAAATTTATGAACAAGAGTACCCGGAAATATCATTTATAGGAATGTATTCTAAAGAAGCAACAGGACAAGAGCAAAACATGTGTTTATAAAGATGTTCATTTCAGCATTTTTTATGATTATTAAAAAGTAGAATCAAACCAAATGACCATAAGTAGAAAATTTGTAAAATGATTTGCTGTAATTCCCTCTGATGAAATGTTAAATATCTAATCAAAAATGATATTGTATCAGGACTGGCCCAGTGGCCTAGCAGTTAAGTTCACACACTCTGCTTCTGCGGCCTGGGGCTTGCTGGTTTGGATGCTGGGTGTGGACCTATGCACCACTTATCAAGTCATGCCGCAGTGTCATCCCACATATAAAATAGAGGGAGATGGGCACAGATGTTAGTTCAGGGCCAATCTTCCTCAGCAAAAGGAGGAGGATCAGCAGTGGATATTAGCTCAGGGCTGATCTTCCTCAAAAAAAAAAAAAAAATGCACATGCATGAAAAAGTTCTGGAAGGACATGTGCAAAAAGGTTACTGTGGATATCTCTGGGTAAGATTAGCAATGATTTTTATTTTCTGCTTTCCTAAATTTCTTGAAAATTGTGCAATGAGTATACATTACTTTTATTTTCATTGTCTACACCATTCAATAAAAAAAGTATATGCCAATTTAGTAGGCAAATATAATGGTAAACAAATAAATAATTTATACATAGACAAATATGCAAACACCTATGTATAAACATTCATATGTGAAACATAAAATGTTATAGCTATCAATGCTGACAATTAAAGTTTTGCCAAGTGAACACTGTTAGTGAATATGTGATTGTCTTTTTTATGAATTTTGAGCTAAAATGGGTTTCAGTGGTTTCAGAAAAAGGATTCATTTGACTTGGTCTTTTGGGTTTTGGGGGGTTCTTTTAGTGAGGGAGATTTGCCCCAAGTTAAAAATCTGTTGCCAAACTTCCTCTTTTTTTCCTTGAGGAAGATTAGCCCTGAGCTAACATCTATGCTGATCTTCCTCTATTTTGTATGTGGGTCCCCACCTTGGCATAGTTGACAAGTGGTGTAGGTCAGTGCCCGAGATCCGAACCTGCAACCTCTGGGCCACCAAAGTGGAGCGTACCCAACTTAACCACTATGCCATGGGGCTGGCCCTTCATTTGACTTATTTTTATTTTTTATGTTACTGCAAAAACTATTTTAAAATAGCTACACAAATTTATAAAATAACCATAACCCAGCCCCAGATCAAAATGATTTTTTTCTTTTGTTCGTGGTTTGGTGTATATGGATATTCTAATGATCTTCTAGTCTTTGTCTAGGAGAACATTCAATTTCTATCTATTAATAATAACTTTACAGGTAGAATTTTGCACTCTTCATTTTCACATCCCATTTCACAAAATTCTATTCTGTCAAATTTTTTTCTTATCCTCTCTCTTTATCCCTCCTGTGAATAGCCATTGTTAGTCTGGTATATATGCTTCCATTCTTTTCTCCAATTTCATGCAATCATAGATGGATGACAGATGATAGATAGGTAGATATTATGTCTTAAAAACATGAAATCATGCTATATAAATTTATCTGAAACTTGTTCTTCTCATTTAACAATGAACCATAACTTCACTTTATATTTATCATCAGTGAAGCAAATAACCTATGAAACAAAATTGCACTCATGAAGTTCACCATCAGAGAGGAAAAGAATTCTGATCTGATGGCTCCTCCCACCTCTGCACTAACTTGCTGTGTGACTTGGAAAGCAACATCTCAAAATGAGCCTCAGTCTCCTCATTTGAAAATGCAAACAAAGGTAGGACTAGATCTTTTCCAACTCTGAAGTTCTATGACTCATACTTTTATCTTTCATTTTATGGGTTATGCTTTGGCAGAATGTCCTTCTTTAAAACTTTCCTCTTCTTTGTCTCTTAAGGACAAATGACTAATAAATCTCAAGTATGTGTATTTCAACTAAGTTCTTCCAGGAATGTTGCCAATCTTCATTTTTAAAATGCTTTTTAAATCTATTAATATAATAAATGCGTAATTTAATTGATATATGTCTGTAAGATAGATGAGTTCTCTGTTTTTACATGCAAAAGTGACTTTCTCCTAAGAATCTCAGCTCTTTCAATAAACCTCATCTTATGCTGATTTGTAGGAGACTTAAGTGACTAGCTGAAATCATGTGCACATTAGTGATATGAATGGGAATAAATGCAGAATTTTTGATATTGTAGTTTGCCTGCTTCTTGAATCCACTAAGCTTCTTATAAGAAATTTTATGGTGAAAAAGTAGTTAGCATTTCAATAGGGTATACTTTTCATCAGGTTGCATGTACTGACCAAGTGGTATAATTGCCCCTTTCTTATCCACTGACTTAGCTTGACTAAACAGTAGAGGGCATCTCCCCTCCGCAGAGGTTCCTGAACTTTGGCTTGCCCCCAAATCTGAGCAAGCTCTAAAGTGCGGAACATCTCTCCTTAACAGTTCTTTGTGAATCAGCTGACCACAGAGAGAAACATTTCCTATTATACCATCCAGATCATGCCATCTGCTCAGCTCCAGCCACTTGCTCCATTTCCCCTCAAAGTTCCTGCTAGTCCTGCTTACCCATCTCTGTAAATGAAAAACCATTCTCTTACTTTGAGATGCCTGGAAATCTGAGGGAGGAGCATTCACCCCTTTGTAACAGTCTTTTTAAGTCTCTCATTGCCTAAGTCTGGATTTGTTTTTATTTGACAGTACTAAAAATTTCTTAGGCCTTTTTGGTTCACCTTTTACCTTCTAAGTCAGATCTCCTTTCCTCCTTTAGTATTAATCAGACCATAAGGGCCATTTCCCCAGTGTTGTTCCCCAAAGACTATACTAACTTATTTTCTCTGTGTAGCCATTATTTTCAAAAATGTATGCATGTTTGTATGCATGTGTGTGTGACGTGTGGATTATATTCCTACAAAAATCAGAACTGTAAATATGAAAATTATATATGTAAGATATATACAGATTGATTTCTGTATCAACCAAGAATTTCCTTAGAAAATTCCAATATTACTTCTTTGTATCATGCCAAATGTGCATAATTATAAAATATAAGTGAAACACTGAGGCTTATTGTTTTTAACAAAAGTGTAACATATAATCCCAAATACCTTATCGCCTACTGCTGCTGACATATGAAACGCTTGTGATAGTGACACTGAGCCTTAATCATAGGAATAAAGGAAGAATTTCCTTCTCTTTTTCAAGGCTGAAAAATATTCCATCGTATGTATGTAACACATTTTCTTTATCCATTCATCCATTGACAGACATTTAAGTTGTTTTCATATCTTCACTATTGTGAATAATGCTGCAGTGAACGTGGGAGTGGTGATATCTCTTTGAGATCCTGACTTCAGTTCTTTTGTATATATACTCAGCAATGGGATAACTAGATCATGTGATAGTTCTATTTTTAATTTCTGAGGAACTTCCATACTTTTTTCCATAGCGGCTGTGCGATTTTACATTTCCACTAACAGTGTACAGGGTTCCAATTTCTTCATTCTTTGTCAACACTTCTTATCTTTTATTTTTTTGATAATAGCCATCCTAATGGGTGTGAGGTGATATTTCATTGTGGTTTTGATTTGCATCTCCCTGATGATAATTGATGCTGAGCATCTTTTCGTATACCGGTTGGCCTGGATGACATTATGCTAAGTGAAATAAGCCAGTCACAGAAGGACAAATACAGCATGATTCCACTTATATGACATCTTAGACCATTCTGGCTGCTCTAACAGAATACCATAGACTTGGTGGCTTATAAACAACAGCAATTTATTTCTCACAGTTTTGGGGGCTGGGAAGCTCAAGATCAAGGTGTCCGCAGATTTGGTATCTGGTAAGAACCTGCTTCCTGGTTCATAGAGTGTCGCCTTTTTGCTGTGTCCTCACATGGCAGAAGCAGGTAAGGGAGCTCTTTGGGATCTCTTTTGTGAGGGCTCTGCCCTCGTGATCTAATCACCTCCCAAAAGCTCCACCTCCCAATACCATCACGCAAGATTAAATTTCAACGTATGAATTTTGGAAGGCCACAAACATTCAGTCTATAGCATATGAGGTATCTAAAATAGTCAAACTCATAGCAAAAGAGAGCAGAATGGTGGCTGCCAGTGGTTGCAGGGAGGAAGAAATGGGGAGTTGCTGTTCAATAAGTATAAAACTTCAGTTCAGCAAGATATGTAAGTTCCAAAGATCTACTGTAACATGTTGTGCCTATAGTTAACAATATTATATTATGCACTTAAAAATTTTTTAACAGAGGGTAGGTCTCAAGTTAGGTGTTCTTACCACAACAAAAGACAAAAAGAATAAAAGAAAGAAAATAAGACTCTATTACCCTACGCATTCAAAACAAAAGTTTCTTCTATGTGAGCTTCTGAAGCATTTAAATAACCCATTTGCACCTGGTATACTTTTGTTATTTTTTTCAATGGAGTAAGTGCTCATATTCTTACTGGTGTTACTTAGAGTGAAACTCTATATATTTATACTCTGCCTATCTTCAAAAAAGACTTGAGAAGGCTTAAAATAAAAGATATAATTACAGTAAAATAAAACCCCATTAAAACAATAGTAAAGGATATGAACCAGATAGTTTAAAAGAGAAAAATGTTTTTAGGGAGAAAAAGAAAAAAAAATATTCCAGAAAGCTTAAATTATGGAAAATACTGCAACTAAGCCTACAACTTGACTCTGAGCTTGGCAACCAAGACAAAAGCGGGCTACAGACCTGTCATTATAAGGGAAATATTATCAAAGCATTTAGAGAAAGGAACTCTTTCCTACCTTAAAACTCTAGAAGGAATTTTCCTCATGGGTCATTTTATAAAAGACATATAACTAGATTAGGAACAACGCTTTCATTAGAATGCAGTGGAAAGGAAGAGTATTCTGCCTATGACTTGAACACAGGAGTACAGTGATAAGGTAGAGCCTCTGTAAAGACCTTTCTACTTGGACTTCTAGCTTTCTCCATGATATAAACAAGCATTGGTTCTAAAACATCAGCGTCATTTTTCCTCATCCTTTCAAAAAAGGATCTCTTTATTTAATCTGTTCTATGTAACAATGACTCAAGTACCAGGATTTCAGGGGGTACTTAATAAAATTGCAAGCACTATCTAAAGTTTTATGTGACAATGAGATTGGGGAGCTACTTATCATATGTGAACGAGTATGAAATATGGCACCAGGAAATGTGAGTTATAGTCCCAGTTCCATCCCTTACTTGCTGTGTAAACTTAGACAAGTGACTTCATCATTCTGTGCCTTCATTTCCTTATTCTTTAAAATGAGAATCATAATAAATTTCTTACTTCTGATATAATTAAACAAGATAATTCATATGAAAGCATTGACAAACTGTAAAGGTCTGTTAATTATTATTATGTTAGCTTTCCAGAAAGCTCTTTACTTTTAAATTAGAGGTCATTGTGTTCATTTTTCTCTCCAGGCAATTAAATGCTGTTTATAAGCACTCATTAAAATTGCTGCTTTGTATCCACACGTAGAAAATTCACCCCTGGAAGGTTTCTAAAAAAAAAAACAAGTAAGCTTTTCTACTAGTGACCAGTAAAGTAGAATTTCCAGTTCACTTTTCTATATTAAAAAAAAAATTGTTTATGAACAAAATAAATAAGTCCATGTACGGTTACAGCATTGTAACCTACAATCACACTCCTCAACAAGTTTGACAAAGTAGACAGTAAATTATTTAAAAAATGATTATGCTAACAACTGGCTGGTTCAGTATATATTTAATATGGCGTTTAGGGAGCATGGAGGCAGACAGGCCAGCTATGCTGCTGTCACAGTCCTCTAGACCCAAGGGAGACCAACAACCTAGACTTAATTCGTAGTTGTAGGAAAAGGGAAAGGAGTGTCTGTGAGAGAATGTCCATCATTTGCTGATGTTTAACTCTTTCTGAGTCATCAATCACTTTGCGAGTCTGATGGAAACTTTGAGGTTCTCCAAGGAAAAATGCAAATACACTTTAAAAGAAAATATGTCGGGGCTGGGCCCGTGGCCAAGTGGTTAAGTTTGCGTGCTCCGCTGCGGCAGCCCAGGGTTTCTCTGGTTCTGATCCTGGATGCAGACATGGCACCGCTCATCAAGCCACGTTGAGGCAGCATCCCACATGCCACAGCTAGAAGCCCCCACAACTAAAATATACAACTGTGTGCTGGGGGAATTCGGGAAGAAAAAGCAGGAAAAAAAAGGAAGATTGGCAACACTTGTTAGCACAGGTGCCAATCTTTTTTTTAAAAAAAAAGAATATTTTCTTTTCAATCCCTCCTACATATATATGTATATGTATGTGTGTATAGATACGTGTGTGCACACACACACATCCGTTTGAGGGAGGAAAAATGCTGGTAGGCAAAGAAAATATGAGCATTCATGAAGAATTATCCATTTTAAAAAGGTTTTCCAAACTTCTGAGACTTTGGATTTCTGCAGTTGAAAGTTTTCATACCTGTGATTAGTGCTAAAAATATTACCAAAGTCTCTCAAAGATAGATATAGAGACTCTGTTCCATTTGGGAAGGTCTGAGCATGAGATCAACGATAGTTCATATCTTAAATAAACATCAGCCATAGTCTAGATTTGGAAAAGGATTAAATGTAACATTTCCAATTATGAGATGTCAAATAAGAGAATTTTAGTGCACTTAGGTTTGAGATTTCTAATACAAATTTGGGTTAAGATGTATTTTATCTGTTCATGTATTCCTGAATCAAATGTAGTTTTGTGCATATTTTGGGTATGGTGATACACAGGCATGGTGATATGCCAGGCTCGTCCACATTCTTGTGTGCTAACAATGGTTTCCATAAACCTGTGTGACCTTGTATCCTGAATGTCTTTACTGGTTACATGTATTGTCAGTTTTAAGATTCCACACTGAAGAAAACTAAAAACATTAATCATTTTTGACTTTTTTTTAATGCCGACATATTTTCTCAGATTTTAATTTCATTTTTTAGTAGATAATATATTGATTCATGATTCACAAGAAAGTGTAAGAGATTATACAGTATTCAGCGAAGAAATCTCCCTATAATGCATATTATCTCAGATACCCATTTCTCTTCCCTATAGGCAACCACACAGTGTCGGGTATACCCCTCCAGGGATATATAATCAGGATACAAGCAAATACAAATATATATATTTTTTCTCTTCCCCCTTTACCTCTCCCTCTTAAGCTGTTTAACAAATAGTAGCATATTGTACGTGCTGTTCTTCATCTTGCTTTTTTAACCCATTAATTTAAATTAATGGAGATCATTCCATAAAAGAACATAGAGTGCTTTCTGGTATTTAATTGTATGAACGTAGCACAATTTATTTAACTATCTCCCATTGATAGAGATTGTTTCCAGTATGTTGTTATTATAAGCAATGCTGCAATGAATAACCTCTTTTATACTTTACACATGCAGGCATATGTCTGATGGATACATTCCCAAAAGTTAAGTTGCTGGTTCAGGGTACATGTGTATTTGTACTTTTGATAAGTATTGCCAAGTTGCCCTCCTCAGGGGTTATAATGATTTACCCCAGCACCAGCATATAAAGAAATCGGTTATGTCCTGACCAATATAGCGGGTTATCAACTTTTGGACTTTTACCTATTTGGCAGGTGAAAAATAGTCTCTCTGTGCTATTTCTTGTGTTATGAGTGAAACTGAGCTTCTTTTCCTATGCTTAAATTTCATTTATATTCAGTTTTCTCTCGAACCACCTGTTCATATCTTTTGCCCATTTTGAGGGCTGTGGTTGCTCTATTTCTGTTGATTTGAAGGAGTTCTTTATTATTAGGCATACAGCTCTGTGTATGTGATATAAGTTGCAACTATCTTTCCCCAGATTTTTATTTATCTTGTGACTTAACTTACGGTGATTTTTGCCATGGAAAAATTTTAAATTATTTTGTAATTGATTTAATCAAACTTTTAAAAAAATTAATGGTTTCAGAGTTTTGTGTTTTATTCAAAAGGTCTCTCACTCTCAGATTATATAAGAATCTTCCTATAGTTTCTTCTAGTAACTTTATCATTTTGTTTTTTCTATATTTGATCTGTACGTAATTTTGTCTTATATGAGGAGTGAGGTATGGATCAAACTTTATTTTTACAGATGACTACTCAATTGCCTCTACTTCATTTAATGAATTAATAGTCCATGTGGTCCTCACTGATTTGATATGCACATTTATTGTGTGCCTGATATCCATTGATATTTGGGGGTATTTTTTCCTTTCTATTGTGTTTCCCTTATGTATCTCTATCTATTCACATGTCAGTATCACACTGTTTTTTTTTAATTAAGGTTATGAAAGTTAACAGCCTTGTGAAATTACAGTTGTACATCATTATTAGTCATGTTGTAGGTACACCACTTCACCCCTAGTGCCCTCCCCCCACCCCCCTTTCCCCTGGCAACCACCGATCAGTTCTCTTTGTCCATATGTTAACTACCACCTATGAGTGGAGTCATACGGAGTTCGTCTTTCTCTGTCTGGCTTATTTCACTCAACATAATACCCTCAAGGTCTATCCATGTTGTCGTGAATGGGACGACTTTGTCCTTTTTTATGGCTGAGTAGTATTCCATTGTATATATATACCACATCTTCTTTATCCAATCATCAGTTGCTGGGCACTTAGGTTGGTTCCATGACTTGGCTATTGTGAATAATGCTGCGATGAATATAGGGGTGCATGGAACTTTTGGAATTGCCGATTTCAGGTTCTTAGAATAGATACCCAGTAGTGGGATGGCTGGGTCATAAGGTATTTCTATTCTTAACTTTTTGAGGAATCTCCATACTGTTTTCCATAGTGGCTGTACCAGTTTGCATTCCCACCAACAGTGTATGAGGGTTCCCTTTTCTCCACAGCCTCTCCAACATTTGTCACTCTTGGTTTTGGATATTTTTGCCATTCTGACAGGTATAAGCTGATATCTTAGTGTAGTTTTGACTTGCATTTCCCTGATGATTAGTGATGATGAGCATCTTTTCATGTGTCTATTGGCCATCCGTATATCTTCTTTGGAGAAATGTCTGTTCATGTCCCCTGCCCATTTTGTAATTGGGTTGTTTGATTTTTTATTGTTGAGTTGTGTGAGTTCTTTGTATATTATGGAGATTAACCCTTTGTCGGATAAATAACTTGTGAATATTTTTTCCCAATTAGTGGGTTGTTTTTTTGTTTCAATCCTGTTTTCCCTTGCCTTGAAGAAGCTCTTTACTCTGATGAAATCCCATTTGTTTATTCTTTCTATTGTTTCCCTCATGTGAGGGGTTATGGTGTCCGAAAAGATTCTTTTGAAGCTGATGTCAAAGAGTGTACTGCCGATATTCTCTTCTAGAAGACTTATTGTTTCAGGCCTAATCTTTAGGTCTTTGATCCATTTTGAGTTTATTTTAGTAAATGGTGAAAAAGAATGGCTGATTTTCATTCTTTTACATGTGGCTGTCCAGCTTTCCCAGCACCATCTGTTGAAGAGACTTTCTTTCCTCCATTGTAGGCCCTCAGCTCCTTTGTCAAAGATTAGCTGTCCATACATGTGTGGTTTTATTTCTGGGCTTTCAATTCTGTTCCATTGATCTGTGCATCTGTTTTTGTACCAGTACCATGCTGTTTTGATTACTGTAGCTTTGTAGTATGTTTTGAAGTGAGGGATTGTGATGCCTCCAGCTTTGTTCTTCTTTCTCAGGACTGCTTTAGCAATTCTGGGTCTTTTGTTGCCCCATATGAATTTTAGGATTCTTTGTTCAATTTCTGTAAAGAATGACATTGGAATTCTGATTGGGATAGCGTTGAATCTGTAGATTGCTTTAGGTAGTATGAACATTTTAATTATGTTTATTCTTCCAATCCGTGTGCATGGAATGTCTTTCCATCTCTTTATGTCGTCATCGATTTCTTTCAAGAAGGTCTTGTAGTTTTCACTGTATAGATCTTTCACTTCCTTGGTTAAATTTATCCCAAGGTATTTTTTTCTTTTTGTTGTGATCGTGAATGGGATTGAGTTCTTGAGATCTTTTTCTGTTAGTTCATTGTTAGCATATAGAAATGCTACTGATTTATGTATGTTGATTTTATACCCTGCAACTTTGCTGTAGTTGTTGATTGTTTCTAGTAGTTTTTCTATGGATTCTTTGGGGTTTTCTATATATAAGATCATGTCATCTGCAAACAGCAAGAGTTTTACTTCTTTGTTGCCTATTTGGATTCCTTTTATTTCTTTTTCCTGCTGAATTGCTCTGGCCAAAACCTCCAGTACCATGTTGAATAAGAGTGGTGAAAGTGGGCACCCTTGTCTTGTTCCTGTTCTGAGAGGGATGGGTTTCAGTTTTTGTCCATTGAGTATGATGTTGGCTGTGAGTTTGTCATATATGGCCTTTATTATGTTGAGGTACTTTCCTTCTATACCTATTTTATTGAGGGTTTTTTATCATAAATGGACGTTGGATCTTGTCGAATGCTTTCTCTGCATCTATTGAGATGATCATCTGGTTTTTGTTTCTCATTTTGTTAATATAGTGAATCACATTGATTGACTTGTGGATGTTGAACCATCCCTGTGTCCCTGGTATAAATCCCACTTGATCATGGTGTATAATCTTTTTGATGTATTGCTGTATTCTGTTTGCCAAAATTTTGTTGAGGACTTTTGCATCTATGTTCATCAGTGATATTGGCCTGTAGTTTTCCTTCTTTGTGTTGTCCTTGTCAGGTTTTGGGGTCAGGGTGATGTTGGCTTCATAGAATGTATTAGGGAGTGCTCCATCTTCCTTTATTTTCTGGAATAGTTTGAGAAGGATAGGTATTAAATCTTCTTTGAATGTTTGGTAGAATTCTCAAGAGAAGCTGTCTGGTCCTGGACTCTTATTTTTAGGGAGGTTTTTGATTACTCTTTCTATTTCTTTACTTGTGACTGGTCTATTCAGATTCTCTATTTCTTCCTGATTCAGTTTGGGTAGGTTGTATGAGTCTAGGAATTTATCCATTTCTTCTAGGTTGTTCAATTTGTTGGCATATAGTTTTTCATAGTATTCTCTTAATGATCCTTTGTATTTCTTCAGTATCTGTTGTGATTTCTCCTCTCTCGTTTCTAATTTTATTTATTTGAGACTTCTCTCTTTTTTTTTTAGTGAGTCTGGCTAAGGGTTTGTCGATTTTGTTAATTTTTTCAAAGAACCAACTCTTTGTTTCATTGATCCTTTCTACTGTCTTTTTTGTTTCAATATCATTTATTTCTGCTCTAATTTTTATTATTTCCCTCCTTCTACTGACTTTGGGCTTTGTTTGTTCTTCTTTTTCTAATTCCATTAGGTGTCGTCTGAGGTTGTTTATGTAAGATTTTTCTTGCTTATTGAAGTGAGCCTGTATTGCAATGAATTTCCCTCTTAGGACTATCTTTGCTGTGTCCCAAATAATTTGGTACGGTGTGTTTTCATTTGTCTCCAGATAATATTTGATTTCTTCTTTAATTTCTTCAATAATCCATTGTTTGTTCAGTAGCATGTTGTTTAGTCTCCACATTTTCGGCCCTTTCCCAGCTTTATTCTTGTAGTTAATTTCTAATTTCATAGCATTATGATCAGAAAAGATGCTTGATATTATTTCAACCCTCTTGAACTTATTAATGTTTGCTTTGTTTCCCAAGATATGGTCTATCCTTGAGAATGTTCCATGCGCGCTTGAGAAGAATGTGTAACCTGTTGTTTTTGGATGAAGTGTCCTATATATAGCTATTAGGTCCATATGATCTAATTTTTCCTTTAATTCTATAATTTCCTTGTTGATTTTCTGTCTGGATGATCTGTCCATTGGTGTTAATGGGGTGTTGAGGTCCCCTACTATTATTGTATTGCTGTTGATGTCTCCTTTTAGTTTTGTTAATAGTTTCTTTATGAATTTTGGTGCTCCTGTGTTAGGTGCGTATATATTTATAAGTGTTATGTCATCTTGGTGGAGTGTCCCTTTTATCATTATATACTGCCCCCTTTGTCTTTCTTTATCTGTTTTACTTTGAAGTCTACTTTGTCTGATATAAGTATGGCAACACCTGCTTTCTTTTGTTCATTATTAGCTTGCAGTATTGTCTTCCATCCCTTCCCTTTGAGTCTGTGTTTGTCTTTGGGGCTGAGGTGTGTTTCCTGGAGGCAACATATTGTTGGATCTTGTTCTTTGATCCATCCTGCCACTCTGTGCCTTTTGATTGGAGAGTTCAGTACATTCACGTTTAGAGTGATTATTGAAACGTGAGGGTCTACTGTTGCCATTTTATCACTTGTTTTCCAGTTCTTTTGCATTTTGTCCTGATGGAGAGCTGTTACTTTGTGTTATTGTCCTTCTGCTTATCTCCTTTGTTCTGGATTTTGTAACCCCTTTCCTTTTTTTGATTTTTCAGGAATGAGGTTCTTCCTGAGCATTTCTTGAAGAAGAGGTTTTGTGATGATGAACTCCCTTAACTTTTGTTTATCTGGGAAAGTTTTTATTTCTCCATTGTATTTGAAGGATATTTTCGCTGGGTAGAGTATTCTTGGCTGCAGGTTTTTGTCCTTCAGCGTTCTGAATATTTCATTCTAATCTCTTCTAGTCTGTAAGGTCTCTCCTGAGAAATCTGCTGATAGCCTTATGGCGTTTCCTTTGTAAGTTATTTTCTTCTGCCTGGCTGCCCTTAGTATTTTCCCTTTGTTGTTGACTTTTGCTAGTTTCACTACTATATGCCTTGGGGTTGGTCTTCTTGCGTTAATAAAGTTTGGAGATCTATTGGCTTCTGTCACATGGAGTTCCATCTCTCTTCCCAAGTTTGGAAGGTTCTCAGCTGTTATTTCTTTGAACAGGCCTTCTGCCCCCTTCTCCTTCTCTTCTCCCTCTGGTATACCTATAATCCTTATGTTGCATCTCCTAATTGAGTCGGATAATTCTCAGAGAGTTTCTTCATTTCTTTTTAGTCTTAGTTCTCTCTCCTCCTCTGTTTGCAGCATTTCTATATTCCTATCCTCCAAATTGCTAATTCTGTCCTCCATATTATCGACCCTACTGTTCAGAGAGTCCAGATTTTTCTTAATCTCCTCCATTGTGTTCTTCATCTCCAGTATTTCTAATTGGTTCTTCTTTATAGTGTCAAGTTCTTTTGTGACATAGCTCCTGAACTCATTGAGTTGTCTATCTGAATTCTCTTTTAACTCATTGAGTTTTTGAATAATGGCAGTTTTGAAATCATCGTCATTTAGGTTATAGATTTCATTGTCTTTGGGATTGTTTTCTGTGTGCTTATCATTTTCCTTCTGCTCTGGAGAGTTAATATATTTTTTCATACTGCTTGATGGCCTCTGCACAGAGATAGAGTTTAGTCGCTGCTTCCACTTGTTGCGACTGGTGTGTGGGGGGGCAGCTGTTTAGACTGCACCAACCAGGAACCCTGTCAGCTGTTACTGACTGAACCTGGACCCCTCCTCATAGTCACAGTGGTCCTGTGGGGTCCCTTGTTGATTGTGGGGGCAGTCGGAAGGGGGCCTCAGGCTGCTGGTGCCTACTGTTGCAGCCAACTTAGACGTGCTCCCTCCTTGTGGTCTGCAGCGGTGTTGTGGGCTTTCCCAGCAGCCAGGAGCAGGATCACCTATAATTGCCACTTTGTCCCTAACAGAGCCCACAAGATCACACTTGTCCACTATAGGTCCCAGCAGAGCTATGTGTATCTTCTGCAGTCTGTCATTAGCTCACCTAGCTGTGCTACGTTTGCCCCAGGGCCTTCCCACCTTGCGATTGCCAGTCGGGACCTCTCCACTAGTGCTGTGCAGAGGCTTTCGCTGAGGATGCTGTAGGAACCTGGAGTTCCCCCTGGGCTACATAGCCATTTCACTGGAGCTCCACTCTGCCCCACTCCACTCTCACGGGATCTCTGGGTGCACCTTGCCTCGTCTGGGACACGGCCAGAGTCCCTGGGCCTGGCAGTGGCTTGTAAGCTGCTGCCTTGTGGGGAATTCTGCTCTAGGGAGCTTCCTGGTGTTCTGAATGCTGGGCGGGGCCTCCCTGCCAATGGCGAGTAGAGGCTTTCCCTGCGGGGGAGGTGTGGGACCCCGGAGCCTCCCCCTGGGCCACAGAGCTGGGTGCTGGACATCCAACCATGTCCCCAAGCACATCCATGGGAAGTCCGGGTGCCCCCTGCACCAACCCGTGTGCCGGAGACCGTGGGCCCAGCAGCAGCTTGCGGTCTGGTGCCGTGCCGGGGAATCCGCCCGCTGGGAGCTTCCCTTTGTTCTGGATTCTGAGCGGGGCCTCCCTGCTAATGGCGAGCGGAGGCCTTCCCTGCCGGTGGGTGCAGGACCCTGGGTATTCCCCCTGGGCTTAGGTGTAATCGCAGGGGGCTTGAGTAGGGCTGTTGTCACCTGTTTCCACCATCACTCCGTTGGTGAGTGTACACACCCGCCCTTGGTGTGTGGCGATGCTATGGGGGAGTCCACTGGAAGAGAGCCTCCTGCAGGAACTAGGCTGTCTGGGGGTCAGGGGTCAGAGAGTTTTCACCTATTTCCACCTCCTCCCGGGGGAAAGTCCATCTGCCTTCTGACGTATAGTAGCACGAGACTCTTAGGAGTCTTGAGATGCTATCTGGATATCCTTAGGTTGGCTCCCGCCTGGCCAGCTGAGAAGCTCTGCTGCTCCCAAAGGTGGCCTTTTTCCCCTCTGGCCAGAGTTACTGCCTCTTCTGCTTTTGTCAGGACTGTCCCTTGTTGTGGGGGTTCTTTTTATCCAGTTTTCAGTTTTCAATCCAGGGTGATTCTTCCTAAAATTGTTGTAACCTGGTTGTGTTTGTGGGAGGAGGCGAGTTCAGCATCTGCTCACAGTGCCATCTTGATGAGAACTCCACCAGTACCACACTGTTTTAATCATTTATGCTTTATAATGTATCTTAATATCCATTTTCAGTGTTCATGTTTTCCTCCCCAGCAAATTCACTGTCACTCCAATACTTTTCAAATGTTTGAAACCACCCACCACTTCTCTGTTTCTTCAAGGTTTAGAGATGCCTAATTTACCCTTGGAGGGCATGTGTATGGCCCTGGTTCTGCAGACTCAGACATCAGACAGAATTTTCTTTCTAGCTGACAGCTATGCTCAAAGACTGACTTCTTATAGAGGTTTCTAGGTTGGTGGAAGATCCCAGCACCCTCTCAGGGCCCTTAGAGACTGAGATGTTGGTCTTCACCTAGATCTTTGTGGAAACTAGGCATCCCCTTGCGAGTTGAGTTGTAAGAGGAACGGTCATTGTGTGAGGAATATTATTATGTACTTTCTCACAAAAATCTGTAACTTTGAGCCTTTGTCTGGTCTTCTCCAAACCCAACCAACCTCTAAGAGATGAACATATATTGTAACTTCTCTGTAATATAATTAATCTTCTGCTCAAATCTGAGCCACACTTATCACTCCCTACAATTTACTTCTTTCCTACTCTCTTACTCTAAAGCAAAATCTTGTTTATTTTGCAGGAGGCTAGGGGAGGAAGGACAAGGGGTTTCTTTTATTTTTCATTTCCACTTTTATATCATCACCATTCCTTATGCCTAGAAACATTTGTTTCACAGTTGGATTCTACCTGCTGATTGTAGTGTCAAAGAAAAATTGCCCTGGATGGAGTTAAACAGGCAAGGAAGTCTTATTCAAGACTATTGTAACAAAGGAGAGAGACTGAGCTCAACTCCCCTGAAACAGAGGTGGGAGAGTTTTTAAGTGTTGGGGTGAGCTAGTGGAAAAGTATTGAAGGGCAGTTATGGGGAAGGTTGATCAATGTAATTAGGCTATTTGTGTTTACTAATTGATGTTTATTGAAATTGGGCTCCTACCCTCCCACAGAGCCTCACAGATAGGGGCAGTATCTTTTTTGATGATCACATTCAGAGATGGCCTCCAGGTTCTTGGGAAAGACATGCCTGGGTTGTAAAGCCAGCAATAGACTGGGAGAAGATTTACATCTCAAAAGGGCAGAGAAATAATTTACAATTGTAAGTTTTTTAAAGTAAATGTTCTAAGAAAAGGGAGATCAGGGACCTATAGTGAGGAAGAAACCTGTCTAAAGTTTAGTCAAGCTGAGGCGAACATTAACCTATAGTGAATCTGTTCACTGGTAACTCATTCTGTAATTCATCCAGGACTCATTCTGCCTGTAACCAGCAGATCTCTACTGGGGATTCTCTTCCTAGAGAGAATCATCTGACCACTCAGGACGTTTCCACATGATGTGCTATATTCATCAACCAAGCTGAGTCAGGGGAATCACACTACTAACTAATTACAATGGTTTCGTGTTTGTGAGTGTTTACATACTTGGTCAAAAATGCCTAGAAAGTGTAGGAACTCATGGAAACTTTCATATGCTATGGTATTTTGCACCAGGTTTCACAGGATTCTTACTAACTCTTAATTTAAGAGAGATAATTAATTAACTTTTTAGGAGTCACGTAATATGAACCAGGCACTGTTCTAACACCTTAGTTATATTAATTCATGTAATCCTCACAAATACCCTATGAGGTAGTTGTTACCCTCACTTTACAGACTACAAAACGGATGAACAGAGAGCTTAAATAACTTGCTCAGGGTCAGTTAAACAGGAGCAATGGGATTTAAACCTAGTCTGATTCTAGAACCCAAGGTCTTAACTTCTGTATTAAAATGCCTTGCTTTCTAATCTTTCAAGAGTTTTGCCAGGGATCTGGGGCAGTATTTTCTTTTAGGAATTGTTCAGGGGGTGATATAATAGGACAAACTGCAAGATGCTGGAGCTTAGCTGGCCTCTTTACTTCTGAGCCTGCAGGCAGCGGGTCAAAACCAACTAATGCAGAGGTTCCAGGCCTGAATGCCATTGTTCCAGTCACTTAGCAGAGAGTCTTACAATAATCTGTTCTATGAATTAGTCATCAGATATTTTCCATAAAACACTGTGACAGAATTTAATAAAGATATCTAGGGAAATTAAAATAAGCCATTTTACTCCATAATAATTCAGAGGACTTAGGGAGAAATGTCTGTCAAGGTCAGGGAAATAGAAGAATCCTGGGAGAGAAAAGGTAAGAAAAATGATTTCTTAAAAAAATCCAAAAAGCAAAAGTTAAAAGAGAGCATCCTTTTTTCCTGTGGAGCTTTGAAACGTTACTCTTAGCATCCTGGTGTTAATATAGCTTCTGGAACAGGATGTTAGGTAGTCCCCTCACCTCTCTGGAGTCTGTGTACCTGTGCCAGGACAGGATCACTAAAGATTCTTTTTTCTTCTTTCCCACTGAGCCCTCATCTTTGGACACTTGTCTTGTCACTGGGCTTGGGTGATAGTATGTATAGAGGGAAAAATATAGATTGGGTTTTAATTGAAGATCCATTACTTATTAGATGAAGCATCTTGGGCAAGACACTTACCTACTCTGAGCCTCAGTTTCCTCACTTGTATAATGGGGAGAACTCTTTTTAGAGTTGTTGTGAGGATTGGAGGTAATGTCTAAAAGAGTGCCACTTACACAGCAGTCATGTAACGTTATGAGTATTGATATACTTAAGCAAGCTTCTTCCAGCCATCTTCAGCTGAAGAGCTCGGGGCAAAGCAGGAAGAGATTGAAACCAAGGACCAGGGTCATAGAAACAGCTGTCTGTGGATTTTATGGTGGTAGGTGATGAACAAGAAGGATCACATAGGCAGCGAAAGGAAAAGGCAACCTAAACTTATAGTCAGTATCGAGTCCAACTTAAGGAAGCGAAGGTTCTTAAGAGGAGACAGGAAGCAGCACAGAGAATTCGGGTAGTCAGAATGAACATAGGCCAGATTGTGAGAAACAATTTTCCTAAGTCTTGGGCCCAGCTTTAGGGCAGGACTCCCTTCACCGCAGAGGAGGACTAGTAACTCCAAGGCAACTAGATTTCAAGAAAATATAGCAGATTTCTTCATAGGTAGTTCAAAGGTAGTCTTCATTAGACAAGTCTCAGTGGAATTTTCCCCACAGCCCAATTAGCTAGTCTGACAATAAGGTTTCTACTCTTCCCTCATGCAGCTTTGAGAGTTGCCATAACTGTGCCTTACAGGCCTCTGAGACAGACTGAAGGGAAGGTGAAAGGAGTTCAGGGCGGGGAGTGACATATCACCACAAGGTTTGAAATAAAGCAGTTTGGGCTGAGAGGGCAGCAAAAACAAGCCGCTGAAATGACCTGCTTCCAGGCTGTCAGTGCCTCCTGGGAGCCCTGCACTGGGCAGAGAGAAACAGACTATGCAGATGCCTAAATGGTGTCACAGCCATCAAAAATCCTATTAGAGGAAGCAGGTCATTGGCAGGTGTAACTGGCCTTATGTGAAGCTGCGGGAGAGGGAAATGAACCTTGGAGAAGTGACAGAGAAATAGCAGAAACGTCCATAGAACCTGCCGCGTGGTTCAAAGAGGGAACATGCGATGATGGGGTTAAAAAAAGCTAGATTTGGAGCCAGACGGGCCCGAGTGTGAATCCTGGCTCTGGCACTCACTCTCAATGTGATCTAGGCAAGGATGTTGACCTTTGAGCATTGCCTGTCTTCTCTAAGAATGAGATAGCCGTCATCAGTATCGCCAGGAGGACCAGGGGTGTGAATGTGAAGTGATTTAGCAGAGTAGGCACTCAGGAAATCAAGCACTTTAATTGTATTCAGTGTCATCCGCCTATAACAGGGAAGTCTCAAGATACCAGGGTGCAATACTTAGGCCCTGAAGGCATTGAGGAGACTCCAGAGCCCTCATTCCTTGAAAACTGGAAATTATCTTTGACCCTTCAAAATGATGAGTTTGTGTAAATTTTATATTTGGCTTCCAAATAAACTATCAATGCAAAGGCCACAGAAGTAAAAATCAATATTCATTCAACAAACATTTATTGAATGCCTATTTTATGCTACACACTGGACTAGGTTCTGCAGATTGAATAAACATGAGCCAGAGAAGAAAAAATATAAATGCCGTAGAAAACCAGTGTTAGCAGAGGAAGGAGATATTTCTGCCAACAGATATTTCTGCCTATTTCAGAGTAGGTTTGTGTAGGGGGGCAAGTGTGCTGCTGGAATTTGAACCATAGTTAGGCTTTTGATTTACAAGTAAAGAAAACCCAGCACACATAAAGGCATGGAGAAGTATAGAATAAATATAGGAGAGTGTTGGTTAGAATTTGGAATATAGTCAACCCTCCATATCCATGGGTTCCGCATCTGTGGATTCAACCAACCAAGGATAGAAAGGCCAAAGATGGTTGTGTCTGTACTGAACATGCACAGACTGTTTGTTCTTGTCATTATTCCCTAGACAATACAGTGTAACAACTATTTACATGGCATTTATGTTGTATTAGGTATTATAAGTAATATAGAGTTGATTTAAAGTATATGGGAGGACGTGCGTAGGTTATATGCAAATACTATGCCATTTTATATAAACATCTTGAGCATCCCCGGATTTTGGTATCTGAGGGAGCCCTGGAACCAATCCCTATGGATACTGAGGGACAACTGTAATAGGAAGGAAAGATAGAAATATAGGTTGGAGCCAAACTGTGGCAAATCTTTCATTGCCAGGCTGCCTTTTTCAGGAAGTAGAGCGAGTGCAGGTTTCATCATCAGAGCAGTGTTTGGAAGAATTAATCTGGCAGCAGCATGGAAGAACTGTGGCCGCCCATGTGTGCAAATGCCACATTAGACAAAATCAGTATGCAGAATGGACTTTTTTCTTTTCTGTTTGCTTGTTTTTCCCTGTAGCATGATGCTCTGAATTGTATTTTATGGCAGATTGGATTGCCTAGGAACTACGGAGAAAGCCAGCACTCTGCCTTAGGCCTTCTTGGGAAGATGCGCACTGGGGTGAATATTTCTTGTCACTTCACCAAGAAGTTTGGGGTTTGCCTGGCAGAAAGAAACTGTCTGCCTGGGTTGCTAATCCCCTGGGGAAAAGATGAATAACAAGGCAGAAGAGCTCCGGGCCTGCTCTGGCCCAAGGCAGTAATTCTGCCTCATTACCACTTCAATGGGCCAGTCAACAACTGGCTTGCCCTCAGCTGGATGTCATCTCTACCACTTTGTTCTTGTGTTTTACATAGCTAAAGAATACAAAGGTGAGAATGATTAACTAATAGGCAGAATGATGGGTCCTTCCTGGTTAAAATAAGATAGTGTCTCTCCTTTGAGGTGAACTTAATCCAGAAGGGAACATGTTTCAACCAGAAATGTTTCTAAGCACTCACTGTATGCAAAGAATCTTGAAGGGCGGAAGGAATCTGAGACAACTTTTCTCTCCTCAGGAAAATTAAGGCTTAATTTAGGAAAATGATGTGTAACCGAATAATGACGATACGAGACAGTGTTTAACAAATTTCCATGAGTTACATCTAATGGGGCTTCAGGATTTCAGAGGAGCAAGATTTCACTCACTGATGGTGCTCAATAGAGAAGGAGGAAGATTATGGAGGACAAAGAATTTTAAACTTTGACTAACTACTCATAGGAGACAGTATAATAGATTGTATAGTCAGAATGACCTGGATACAGGTTTGCCACTAACATTGCTATCTGCAATGTGAACCTGGCAAATTATTTCATATGTCTGTCCTTCAGCTATAAAACGGGGATAGCAGTTAGCTACTTCATAAGATTCATGTGAAGATTCTGTAGGGGAGGAAGAAATTTTCCTCTACCCTTCTAGGTTCTTCTGTCTGGTCTAAGAATGAAATTGACATGAGACAGATTAACAGGAGAAAATCAAATTTAATTGCACATGTACAGGAACCCCACATACATGGGAGGGTCAGAGATCCCATATACATGAAAGATTCAGAGACAAAAAGGTAAAATGAGGTATATGTGCCATCTTGAGGTAAGGAATGGAATAGGGGCCTAAGGCTTCAGAGGGGAGGAAGGTAATTCCCAGGACGATAAGAAGAGCAGATGTTCAGTAATTAGAGGTTTGCCCTGCCATACAGATAAGTCATAAAAATTTATTTCTGGTAATAGCTCTTACAAGTAAGTCCCCCAATTTAAATCCTTTAAGGGAGAGGTAAAAGTTTCTCTTAAGCCCACAGGGTCTCAGTTGCCTTTAGCTCAAAATATTCCATGTGCCAAAGTGGCACATCTTGGGGAGGCCTGTTCTGAACCCCTTCAATTCAAAGAAATAATGCACGTAATGTGTTTACTTAGTGAACTCAGTACTTAGTACTCAGCCTGTAGTAAATATTAATTAGGAATAGTTGTGGTTTTATTTTGTTAGTGTTATTGGACAAAATTCCACAAATAAGAGCAATTTATTCTAGAAACTAGAATCACAGACATATCAACTACGTAAGTGGTCGTTGAAAGTCCTGAGGGACCTAGATTGTCCTGGGGAACCCAGATGCTGATGGATCGCCTGAGACTAACGGGATCTAACATTTTGAGGTTAGAAATTTCCACCACTAAACAGCTGTGTAGCCTCAGGCAGATCACATACACACAGTTTCTCAGGGCTTCAATTACTCATCTTTTAAAATGAGGAGGAATAGGCCCTAAGAGTCACACTGTTACAGCTGGGAGGACTTTAGATCATCCAACCCTACCCTTTATTTGATAAATGAGGAAACTGAAAGCCAGATAAATTTAAGCAATTAGTCTGTAACCTCCTGACTCCTAATTCATTTTTTTTGTATATTGCTGCTTCAGGGGCCAAGACTTAGGTACTGGGCTTCATCTACCCAAAGGTGCCAGCCAGAAACTCCTAATAACCTAGGTTGTAAGCATGATTTAAAATAATAAAGTTCTGAAGTCAGTCCTCAGTTCTAAAAGGTACTAGGGCCCTGGATTGTGGAAAGTCAAATATTCTTAAAGTAAAAAACAGTGGACCTCTAGAAGGAGTTTTTTCCCCCCAGTGATATTTTATCAGTAAGGAATCTTATAAACCCATAGACTAAAGTGACTTGTGCAGAGTCACATGGCTAAGGAGTTGCAAAGACATACTTAGAACCCAACTCTTCTGCCTCCTAATCAAGAGTTCTTACTACTATATCCCTTCCTCTTAGAACAACAGATTCTGAAAACAGGAAAAAGATGAGAGCTGGTGAATATGTTCCAGACATTGCATTGTCTTGGCAACAGCCAGTCAAATTCAAGTACTGTGAGTCATCTGATAGTCCAAACTCCTGTAGTATCTCTGTGTAGGGAGCTGGAAATGGCCACCCCAAGATATGTCTCTTTGGCATCAGGATGATTTGAGGCTGATTGCTTTTGATAAAGTGGGACAGGGAAGGAGGCTCTGAGGAATGGAACTTGCCCTTTGTTAGGACACCTTTATATTTGTAAGGTAAATCTCTATCTGTAAAAGGTGCCTCCCTCTCTGTACCAGGAAGAAGAAAGGAGATGACCTTCTCTCCAGAAACTCTTAATCAATACCAAAAGCAAGGACTTAAATCTGCATTTTATTGTGCTTCTCTGGTAACCTCCTGTAACTGACTTCCCTCCCCCTCCCAACGTTGGCATCTCCTTAAAGATTAAGCATCTTTCTTTAGACTGGGAACCAATAGCAGCGCTCATCTGTGACCCCCCCAGCCCGAGGCAACACACCTGCCACCCCGTGGCGTTCACTGAGACAGCAGACCTATCTGCCGTTTCCATCAAGCGCTGTGCTGACAGAGCAGCCTCATGACTATTGTAAAAGGGACATTTCAATCACATGTGAAACACCCTGTTTGGGGGTATATAACCACTCTGTGCACCCCACTTCTTTGGTGCCCTTTCTTCCTTCGGGAAGAAAGGCCCCGGGCCATGGTTCCTCATAAAGCTTTGTTTAATTTTCTCTGGCTATTCTGTCTCATGTGAATTTAATTCATTCTCTGGCCAGACGAACCCCCATTTGGGAAGAGGAAATGTCTTCCTCCCCTACATCTGCTTTTAGGTTTTAGGGGGAGAAATTGTCAAATACAGGTGCACAGCTCACCACAAAGTACTTAAAAGGAAGAGAGGCCAGTAAATGCAGGCATGTGCTTTAATGGTACCCTGTTGCTATCACATTTATTTAAGACTTTCAGGTGGCTGAAATCACTGTGTATAAATCATTTTCCATATAGCATAAAGCTAAAAACTTGATCTATGGGAATGCAGTGTGATTTTAGGATGAAGACTAGATTTCAATCACCCAAAAATAACTACTGGTGTTTGCCTCTGAGACCCATTGATTTACGTTATCTCTTGCTCTATGGCGGTTTGGATTTGTCACACTTAGCAAAGTAATTTGGTTTCCTACAGGTTTTATTCTGTTTTGTAGAAGCAAGAGAACAGTTTTGCGTTTGGTAGCATGAATACATGCCCTCAGAATTTTATTGGGCATCATCAGAAGAATACAGATTTATTTTTAGCCATATGCCCCCACCTGAAAGGTTTATGCTGTTAAACATTGATATTTCTTGAAAAGTTATGCCCAAGGCATATTGCTGCTTCTTTCTAAGCTAGGAATTGAAATGCTTATGAAGCTTACTGAAAATTTACCAGGTCACTGAAATCAGACTTTATATCTCTTTTGTAGCAACTAAAAGAAATAGACTTATTTATTTAGCCAACGATCCAGTATTAAACCACTAATAGTGCATTGCATTGTTCTGGATAATTTGGTGATGTTGGATTGCACAAGATGCACTCCTATGGTTCCAATCCTATTTTAACATATTGTTACTGGGTATTTATGGAGTGACAGGAATCGCAATAATAAGACTCGGCCTCTGCCTTCAGGTTGTTCACTGTCTATCTGGGGAAACCAACTCATGAAACAAACTCCCAGACATTTTAATACAATTTGGTTAGCTCTATGAAAGAGATAAACACAGGATATGTTCTAGAAGCTCAGCAGTGTGGACCTAATAGCACCTGAGAGCATCAGGCAAGGCTTCTTGAAGGAGGTAAAGCCTGAGCTGGAGATTATGGGAGAAGAGACTTTGCCAGGTGTCAAAAAGTGGGGGAAAGCTGTCCCAGGCAAAGGGACCAGGATGATTAAAGGCAAGGTGACTTCTAGAAATTAAGCGTTATTGAACCATGAAGTGCAGAAGAGGTAGGACCCTGACCATTGAGGAGTAGTACCCCTTCCCCTTGCTAAGGAGCTCACCCCTACTGTGCTCAAGTTCTTTTTCAACCTGACTGAATAGTACAGGTTTACAGATTACTCAATTCAAGGTAGTTGTAGTTATTACATCAGAGGGCTCCACTGAACCATGCCGCTGAGTATTCACGCCCCCATATGGTTCCCTCACCTTGACCTTGAATCTGGGCTGGCTCTTTGACTCTCTTTCACCAATAGAATGTGGTAGAAGTGATGTGTTTTAGTTCTGAGGCTAAGCCTTAATAAATCCTGGGACTCTTGAGGTCTCTGAGGTTTCCTGTGAAGAAAGTCATCTAACCTGCAGAGAGACAATGTGGAGAGCACACATGGAGAGAGAGAAGCCTGAGAGTACATGAAGACAAAGAGAAGCACAACTGTCCCAGTGTCCCCCAGCGGTGCTACCAGCTAAATACATCCAAGCAGCAACCTCCAGCAACACCAGTAGGGGAACTGCTTGGTTGAGCCAAGCCCATATGGCAAGATCATGACAAAATAAAATGTCTGCTATTTTAATCCTCTAAGATTTGGGGTTGTTTGTTACAGAACAATAGATAACTGAAACTGAAATGTATTTTAAAAGTCATAGACATTAAAAAAAGACATTTAATGGTATGAGGGGTGTCTTTGGGCTAGAGAAATTGTTACCCTCCATTACCATTTTAATCTGCCAACATGTTAACAAGATAAGAACTTTGTACAGTGAAAGATTCAGTATGAAACAGAATGTTTCCAAATTGCAAAGCAAGAGTGAACTAATTGCCTGATGTCCAAGTACTGAGGTGAGGGCTAATCATCATTTTAGTCACATAATATTTTCTCTAATAATAGAGACATAGGGCTTTCCATGAAGTAGCCAGTGTGTATACATCCAAAGAACTACAAAGGGATTAAAGTGAGCTCTGCAGCACTTCCAGAGGATGAGCAGAAGGGGACTGAAGACAGTCATCTAAACTGACCATGAGAATGAGGTATTTGTCCAGTTGGACTGTCATCTGATGTATCCAGTTATGCTGACAATCCTAGCAAAGTCAAAGTAGAAAGGGAAGAGAGTAAATCCAAACAGAGGCTAAAGATTAACAGTCTATTACTAGTTGTCATTAACGTGAAGAAATATGCTGACACTACGTTTATTTGGAATTAGAAGCCACTGTTGCTCTGTTAGTTCTTACTAGACTATTAATTATTTTTGGTTCAAATTAAAACTTTTTCTTCTATTTTTGGCCCCCAGCACAGTATCTAGTACATAGTACATGCATGATAGATGTTAGTTGATTTGAATGAATGAATAATAGATGAATGAATGAATAAGGCCCAAAATTTCACAACCTTCCTGTGCCACTTGGCAGTGTTTGTTTTACATAACATCCCTTAATAAATACCTGTTTATTGAGTAACTGGAAATAGCCAGCCCAATTGTTTCCTCCAGATAAAAAATTTTGGCATAAACTGTATATTAAGCCTTCCTATCATCCTTTTCACAGATCTCATGTGATTTGACTATTATAAATAATCATTTTCCTTTGTCAAATCCTTTACTCAGGAAAAATATTTATTACTTGGCTTCTTTTGTTGAGAGAAGAGAGAAGTGATGCATACATGTAAAATTTATTATGCAAATTCCCTGAACTCCTGAAAGATCACCAAAGTGAAAGTACCTAATATTGGCATAACACTAAAATAACTCCCTTTTTAAGGACTAGGTCTCTGGAAAACATAATAAATTCATTCAACTTCTCCAGAAATATGAAACTTTCTAATAAGATCTAAATCAATACCCATCATGATAGCTTGAATAATAACACATTATGTTCCTTCTTAATCATTTTCAAACACATCCACCTACTAGTTAGCTAAGAGTATTTATTCAGTGTTCATGGGATACTTGACTATATCTCGAGAGTTTCTACTTCTTTTTCTACTCAGGAAATAGCATAATTCAAAGACAGTCTGTCACTCTCATGGATTGCAAATACTTATTCTGGCTCCCTGATCATGTTGTTTAATCAGTAACATCTTCCTGTCAGATTCAGAATAAAATCCGAAATTCTTACAATGACCTGCAAGACCCTGCATGATATGACTCCTAGCTACCTCTCCTGCTCATTTCCTACCACTATTCCTTTCTTTACTCTGCTCCATGACAAAGATTTTCTTATTGCTCTTCAAACACACCAAGCTCACCACCAAAATGGGCTGTTATTGTGCTGTTCCCACTGCCTACAACACTCTTTCTCCCAATGCCTGTAACACTTTTCCTCCAGGCAGACCATGGCTCAACTTCTTTTCAGTTTCTTCTCAAATACCTCTTCCAGAGAAGCTGTCCCCATCTAAGTTTTGCTGTTGAGCAGTAACTCTTAACTTTTTATGGGTCACAGATTCTTTTGAGAATCTGATGAAAAATTAAAAATCTCAGAAAAATACAAAATTTTATGTATCATTTTGGGGGCCTTACTGACCACCTGAAGCCTTTCCATATACCTCTTCAGAGTTCATAGATCCAAGATTAAAATTACCTAGAGGTAATAACAATGAAGTGTTCTGTTGCTACAAAGTTCAAAACCCAGGCCAGAACAGGAACCAAGTAGCAATTCCCTGAGCTATTGAGAACTCTGACTTCCATAAGTACCATTTCTTCAATTGACTATTTTCTTCTGAGCATTCCTGGCACCTTTATACATTCAAGAGATGCTTATTGAGCACATAGGTGCTTGGGTTTCGTTAGGAAAGAAAAAGAACAAAGATTTCTGTCCTTGTGGTGCTTATGTTTATTGCCTAATCCTAACAACTGCCTAGAATCTTCACTCTATTGTAGTAACATTGTACCTTTTTTGTTCTCCAGTGACTTCCCTGAATTTAGACAAGCTGAGGAGATAACACTAGGCCTTGGCTACACCCCATTAACTCCTGTTACCATCCCAGCAGAGGTCACTGGCTTTCGCACCTATGCATAGAGCAAGGGAAAAAAAATTATTCGTGCAGCCTGATAAATAGGTACTTATAAAATTAAAGTACTAATGGTGTGCTAGCAGTCATATGATGACAAAAATAATAATAATTTGAAGCCACTTTGCCATTCCTGCTTAGAGAGACTGAAATTTGCTACACAGCTCTACTATTAAATTTCAGGATACTAAAGCAACCATCTAGCCATTTTCTCAAAATTGAAGTCATTTTATAGAAAGCCTGAAAAAATGCTCTAATTGACTTGCACACAGTGGTGGCAGTAAACCTTAGGTCAGGTATTTATAGATTCGTGTGGGAAAGTTTATCAGAAACATAAATATTTTATCTGATTTGAAATTTACCTTATAAACGGGAAGTATTTCAACTGTAATGTGTTACCTTCTCAGAATAGAATAAGTTAAACTAGAATGCGAGCTCTTTTCTTCTATCTGTGCCCCATCTTGCCCTTTTGCAGAAACCACTTTCTTTAGAACCAAAGTATTTCATTTAATTCATCTTCTTTAGAGTATTAAGCAGAGTTTTTCTGTGTTACCTCAACAGCCAAGGGGCAGTTCTGGTCTGTGCCTGAACCACTTCCTTATTTTCTGTCTCCACAGTTAGGCCTGTGCTGTTCTTCCTTTGTACTTCTTCATCACTGTCTTCCTCCTACTCCTTCCCTCTCTCTGCCTAAAACATCCCCTCTGATGCTTTAGATGAGAGGACGTTAGGCATTTGTTCTGCAATTGTCACATATAGAGCGGCAATCATACAGACACATTGAGTATGTGGCTTCTCTAAAGCAGGACAATAAAATAGGAAAACAGACTCTCTAAAATAGGAAATATATGACAAGCCACAGGAAGATCAGACCTCAAAGATGACAAGTAGGTTTTGTACCTTCTCATTTTTTTTTTCCAGGAAAATAGAGAAGCCCAAAACTTCTGTTTCTCTCTTGAACCTTATCAAGAGGAAGACTTACAGAGTTTCATGTCTTTCTCATTTTCTGAAGTCACATTACAAATCTCACCATCTGTATGAGTCAGGGTTCTCCAGAGAAACAGAACCAATAGGACATATGCATATATATATATATCCTATCCTATATATATAAAATATCCTATTATATATATATATATACATATACATATACCTATATATATCCTAGCATATATATAGGATATACATATCCTATATATATTATTATATATATATAATAATGTCATATATATGTCGTATATATAGTGGAGTAGGATGGATAGATAGATAGATTTATTGTAAGAAATTGGCTCAGACAATTACGGAGGCTAAGTTCCAAGATCTTTAGCTGGCAAGTTGGAGACCAAGAGAGCTGACATGTACTTCCAGTCTGAATCCAAAAGCCAGCAGTTTCAAGACCCAAAAACAGCCAATGTTTCAGTCTGTGTCCGAAGGTCAGGAAAGACCAATGTCCCAGCTCAACAGTCAGGCAGGAGGAGTTACCTCTTAGCCTTTTTGTCCTATTCAAGTGTTCAATTGATTGGATAAGGCCCACCCACATTAGGGAGAGAAATGTGCTTTACTCAGTCTACCCCTTGAAATATTAATCTCATCCAGAAACACCCTCACAGACACACCAAGAACAATGTTTGATCTGGGTAATTCATGGGCACTTCATGCCCAGGTCAAGTTGACACATAAACTTAACTATCATACCTTCCAACTTCATGTGCTCCAATGGTAGAAAAGAACCTAGAGACAAGGGAGGAGGTGGTCAGTTCTCATCACTAATCACTGAGGACTGGCAGTGGAGTACCAAGATTGATACTTCATCTTTTTAGTACAAAACCCAAAATCCAAAAGAAGCACAGGTGCCCTGTGGTTATCTTCCTTCTGTTCTGAGATGCTCCAGTTTAATGGTTTGGAAGGCTAAGGCTGATGATGAAAGGTGAATAATCTTTTTTTTCATTTAAATCCATAGCTAACAACACAAGGAGCTACTTTATGGTGACTTTTGTCTATATGTTCCATTCTGCAGGTGGTATAGTAGTTACCTACTGCTGTATAACAAACTACCCTAAAATTTAATGGCTTAAAACAGGAATAGACTTTTATTATCTCTCATGGTTTCGTGGGTCAGGAATTTAAGAGAGCACCTAGCTGAGTAATTATTGTTCATGACCTCTCATGAGGTTACAGTCAAGAAATTGGCAAGGGATGCGGTCATCTGAGAGTTAGATCCCCTGGGGGATCTGCTTCCAAAATGGCTCACTTAAACAGCTGGCAGTTTGGTGCCAGTTGTTGCTGGGAGACCTCAGTTCTTCTCTAATGGGCTCCTTCACAGGGCTGCTTGAGTATCCTCATGACACTGACCTATCTTTCCCTAGAATGAGCAATTCAAGAGAGGGAGGTGGGAGCAGCAATGTCATTTATGGTCTGGCCTTAGAAGTCATACACTGTCACTTTTACAAAGTCCTATTGGTTACATAGGGTAACCTTATTCAGTATGGGAGGAGACTACCCAACAAAGTGAATTTCAGGAGGCATGAATCATTTGGGGGCCATCTTACAGGCTGGCCATGCGTAAATGTATTAGCCAGATTCTAGTTGATAACATTAGGAATTATTAATTAGTGCCATTAGAGAAAAGACCACGTTTTCCAAGTTCATGGGCATATAAGATTTGATCCAAAGGCCTGCTATATCAAGAAAGATTAATTGTAACTAATTTCTTACCCCTAAATTTACCAGTTCAGTCAATGACATAGGAGGAGATTATATGAATTAATTAAGACAAGATTTTCTTGTAATAAAAATGTGCCTACTATCTTCAAGGCATTTGAACTTTTTCCTACTATTTATTGATTTGCAGCATTTTTATGGTGATAAAAGTTAAATCTATAATTCTATATTCATTTTCTCTTTTTATAATATGCTGGACATTTTCCAGTTTCCAGCTCTTTCTCATTCTGATGTAAATTTCAAAGTGAGTAATCAGTGCAATGACTTCTCATGCATTCACCAACAGTTATTAAAATTTGCTATGTGCCCAACATTGTTCAACCTGTGGTATAGGCTGGGGAATAGGTTATATTCCCTGGCCTAAAAGAAATTTATTGTCCCATGGACAAGATATACCTATTCTGAGACAATTTCAATACCATATGTTAAATAATGTATCAGAAGAATGTACAGTGCTGTGTGGCCATAGAAATGACGTACCCTCACTTTCCTAGGGGCTGATACTAAGGAAGGCTTCAGAGAGAATAACACCTGAGTTATATTTTGAACAATGGTAGGAGTTCACCTGATGGACAGGGATTGGGTGGGGTGGGTCAGTAGGGACAACATTTTACATGAAATGACCAGAATGTGCAAAAGCAAGAAAGTGATGGGGTTCAAGACAATGCTACCCCAAAATATGGCACCTTGACATATTGAAAATTTTAAGCTGAAGAAGTTTGAGCAAATAGCAAAAGCAGGAAGATCACTCTGACCTCCTCCTGCCTCATCCTACTTCTCTGAAACAGACCATAAAACACTCACATGAGAGGTGCCCTCCTATACCCAAAAGAAAGGAGCATTCTCTGGAGACCAAAGTATGCCAAAAAGAATCCTAATAAACAAGGCTTGTTAAGTTTCCCCCAGGTTATTACTCCTTAACCTATCATATTCCTCCATGACTGTTTTTGGTTTTGGTCAGGCTGCCAATCATAGCATGTTGTCCCTCTGTCCACAGGCTTGGACCTGTGACTCAGGCCTACCTTCTTGGCCTTTGTAATTAGTGCAAGATGTAGACATATTATGCACCAGAGACTTTGCCTTGGATTTCATTGATACTGGAAGAGAAGATGTCTCTCTTGGCTTTGAGGTTGCTGGCTTGGATGATATAGAAGCCTGGAATTATCTATGGCCTTGCCCTCTCGTCCTAGTCTCTGACAGTAAGCTTATCTACTTGTAAGAGGTACAACTACCTATAAGAGAACAGAAGCAAGAAGTAGAGATCTGAGAACTGATTTAAATTTTGCTGGACCTGAGACTGTCCTTTTCTTTTCAATGGGTCACTTACAACTGAAAGAGTCCTAACTCACTTTATGTGCTGTGAGAAGTCTTTGAGAAAATGAAAGCAAAGGAGTGATGTGGTCAGGTTTGCCCTTGTGGCAATATACAGAAAGTGTTGTATTAAAGGCAGATAGTGACCAATCTTCCAGGTGACAGCTGATGTTTGATTAAATTAGAATGGTCAAGCCAAGGGAGCAGAGAATTTTGGTATAGGGTGGCCAATAATGTCAAATGTTGCAGAGAACCAGAGATTAAAAGCAAAAAGCATCCATTTGATTATTGGTAACCTTAACAAGAGTTATTTAAATAGGCTAGTGGTAGTTGAACTGTAGAAGGTTGAGGAGTTGGTGCTTTAAACAATATTTTTATTGTTATATCTGATTATAAAAACCAATAATTCTCATTGTAGAATATACAACCAATGTATAAAGAGATGAAGGAAATAAAAATCACCAATAACCTCATCAGTAATAACTACTGTGAATAATTTGATCATTCCCTTCCAGACAATATGATTCTGCATTTATTGCTTAATATTGTATCATTAACAATTCTTATCATTAAACATCCTTGAAAACATGACTTGTTGGCTACATGATATTCTACCATATGTGGATGGCCAATTCTTTAGATGTCTTTGAGAATAAATTACAAGATCATAATAGTAAATTATGTTAGAATAATTAAAAAAAATATATTTTCCCTTTTTGTGCCTTACATTTGTACCTCCCAAACAATGCACTAGTAATTCTACTTCAAGTTTATCTTTATTTTATGGAGGATTTTTAAAATCACCAATTGCATGTGCATTTTTACTACCATGAGCCATGGGCTTTCCTTCTCTCTCTACTGAAGGAGTAAATTGTGTCATTTAGCTTTCTTTTGTTCCTGAAATAGTAAAAGAATTCTTTTGTCTGTTTCCTTTTATGTCTTTTAGATGTGGCATCCTGTTTCCTACTGAGCTTTTTTGACCCAACTCCTACAAGCTTTTGCTATTTCTCTGTGATCTCCTCAGGAATTTGCCCTACATTCCACTTTCTGTGGCATTTCCATTTGCGCTTCACCTCCTTGTGAAGTTCTTTCTTAAGTAACTTTTATAGTCCTTGCCAATTTTTTCTCATTGCAAATATAACAGATTGCGCTGCTGCTGCATTTTGGGAAGTATTTTACTTGATCCAGTCAAAAACAGCATTTTTGACCAAATCAACATTTGACACCATGATGTTCAGTTATTAGCAGTTCCTGTTCAAAATCACCAAAAAAAGTAAATACTCAGAGGAGATTTATATATGTAAAGAAACAGTCATTTTTATTATGTTATTGGAGCTCTGTAACTTCTCTGACTAACTGCTGTATCTATGAGGAACATACTGTCAACAAAATCAATAAAATCTAAAATTCTTGGCAAGCTACTGATTATGATACCACCATTTAATATGCTGACTTAGCCAACTGGGAATTCAGTAATATATACTAGAGATATTTAAATAAAATGCATAGGATAAAGCATTTAGGGAACAAAGCATAACAGCATTTCATTCTGTGCCACCTTCTTCCTGAAAGGTCAAAAATGTTTTCAAAGTTTCTCCTGTAGTTTTTACCAAGATAACTTTTTAAAAAACTTTTTATTATGGAAAATTTCAAACATATACAGAAGTAAAGAGTATAGTATTATGAACACTCATATACCCATCACCTAGCTTCAAAACCTATCAACACATGACCAATCTTGTTTTCCTCTATGCCAACCATTCACTCCCTGTATCCAGCCAGGATCATTTTGAAGAAAATCTCAGACACTACATCATCTAATCTGCTAATAGTCTGTGCATATCTCTGAAAGATAAGGACTTTAAAAATATAACCAAAATACCATTACCACACCTAAAGAAAAATCAAACAACAATTCCTTAATATCATCCAAGATCCACCTAATGTTTAAATATCCCCAGTTGTCTCACAATTTATTTTTTAATCTTTTGTTTGTTTGAATCAGGTTGCTAATGATGTAAATATATTACAGTTGGTTGATTGGTCTCAAGACTCTTGTAATATGTAAGTTCACATTCCGTTTAATTTTATTTTGTTCTTTGAAATTTATTTGTTGATGAAGTCATGCCAAAATGTTTTAAAAGCTTCTTTTATGAGTTCAATAATCTATTATTTAAGAAATGGCTTCTCTCAAAATATGAAACTATTTTTAAAATAATTAAATCCCGGGGCCAGCCTGGTGGCGTATTGGTTAAGTTCACGTGCTCTGCTTCAATGACCTGAGGTTCATGGGTTGGGATCCTGGGTGCGGACCTACACACCGCTCATCAAGCCATGCTGTGGTGGCATCCCACATACAAAATAGAGGAAAATTGGCACAAATGTTAGCTTAGAGACAATCTTCCTCAAGCAAAAAGAGGAAGATTGGCAACAGATATTAGCTTGGGGCCAATCTTCCTCACCGAAAAATAAAAAATAATAATAATTAAATCCCTGTTTAAACTAAAAGCAGTGACAGAACAGTAAGCTGTGTGAAGGAATGGGTGGAGTCCATCTTCTGTGCTGAAATCCTAGCACCTGACACACCACTGAGCCCCTTGAAGCCATCAGGAAATGGTCTACACTCATTTATATTGGGTATAAAATTTACTCATTCATTCACTTATTAAATATTTATTGAAGACTTGCTTTATGTTAAATCAATATACGTATTTATATGTTTATGCAATACAGACATCAATTTCAAATGTAGCTTACTCCACATGAGTATAAATAAGAAATATTCCCAGGAATAGTTGTATTCTGGTTAAACTTATCTTTTAATAAAAACATATTGAATCACATATAGAGCCTGAAATAAATAATAAATGGGAAAAGCATCTTCTTTACATGAGTTCCCCAGAGATTCAATGGCTAAACAGAGAGATCAAGAAGAAAATTGGATGAGTAAGTCATTCATCTACCATGTATTGAGTATCTACAACTATTGTGTATAAGGATTAATCATATTAAAGATATTTACAATTTATTCCAGGTATAAGATAAGCATGAAGAATCAAAGGAAAAGTCACATCTGAAGAACTAGGAAGACATGTCAGAATTTGATGACAGATTGTCTAAGAGATGAAAGATAGGACAAAGTAAGGGTTAATTCCAAAATTTTAGCTTTCAATACTAGAAGAGTGAAGTGGTATGCAATTATTATGTAAAGTTGCATATAAAAACTTTTCAAAATATCACATCCAAATTCTATTTATTATATTGAATATTAAAAATAAGGACATAAAACTTTTTAATGATTTTAAGAATAGAGCTATTAGAATGATTTGGTAATATTTTACATAATACTCATTATAATCCTGTAGCCACAGAATTTAAGCAGATGCAATTTTATATTATACACAGATGGTTTATGTCACACTTTAGTTTGGGTAAAATATATTTAAATACATTTTCCAATTATTTAAAATGTGATATTACGAGCACTCCTTTCTAGCATGTCTTGTGCAGTGGTTAATCTTTTGTTATTGGAAATGAGCCCATTTATATTTGTAAAATGCTAAAGAAAGAAATAATTATGCACCCAGCTCTGTTTTTTAGGAGCAGATAATGTAACTTTAATAATGTATTGAATAAGACTGAAATCTTCCAGATAATACAAGTTTGTTAATAAGAACTAGTCATAAATAATTGAATTAATGTGCAAATTAATGGCCTGGAGAAACAAATAAATTCTCACTAGATAATCTATATATCTTATTGATTTATTGAACCCCTCTCAAAATACTTCAAAGATAGTAGGGAAATCATAGAAGGAAAATTTCAAATCATTTTAGCATTTTTAAACATAAAATCCCATCCCAGTCAATGGATGTTCCTCAGAATCCCTGAGTACCACCTCAAACATGTACTGTTATTGTGACCTTATGTCATATAACATTCGGTTTAGCTCCCAACAGAACACAAACCAATTTACAAATGTATAAAACAATTAACATTATCAATACTCTTTCAAGACATTATCATTCCTGAGCTATATCATCTTTGTGATAAAATGCCCAAGTTTCAGTTCATTATATTCATTTCTTTGAAGCTTAACATACATGAGAGAGCCTTCTATATATTTTTTCAGCTGTTTTAATTGTACGTATTTTTAAATGACATAATAATCTAGGACCCGTATAAATAATCAAAGTCAGTGACCTGATTCTTTCCAGACCCACGTTCTTAGTGATGCTATGGATGCATTGTATGTCACACATCCCTTTCTGATGCACCTGTTGGACCAAAAGTCTCACGTCGCAACTACATGCTGAACATTCTATTACTCCTTGTCTTCTATTTGATGGTTTTTATTATAAACACAATCACTGTACTTTATATCTGCTAAGCACTGTTCAATTGTCCAATTTATAAAATGTGTATGTATTGAAAAGTACATATCAACTACTATGCTAAGAACTTTATATGAATTATTTCCATTTAACCACAGAACAAATCTGTGACATAGCATAATTTTGAACCCTCATTTTAGAGAGAAGGAACCTAAGGCTCAGGATGGCTAAGTAATTTGACTAAGATCACAGAGCTAGTAAGTGGCAGAAAAGGTTCAAATTGTCTAACTTCATTCTTCCAGTCATTCTTTCACAAAACCAATGTTTATTGAGAACACACTGTATGCAATGCTTTGTGCTAGGTTTTGGTGGAATTAGAGAGATGTTTTCAGGGTTGGAACCCTGAATCTTAACACCATTGCTGTGCCATCTACAGGTGTTCCTCCTAACAATACTTTAAAGTAGACAGAACAGGCATCATTTTGCCTAGTCAATACACAGGAAAGCTGAAGCATAAGGTCACAAAGCAAGAGATTTTCAGAACTGCAGTGGAATCTAGATCTCTAACTCCAGGTCCAGGAAATGTTTCTACTATGGGGCCCTGAAACTCTTTATTTTGGACATATTCTATGTTTGAGCCCAAACAGAGCTAAACTATAAATCCAATTGAGTCCCCTTGGCCAAACTCAAGTCTCACATCCTCCATGAAATCTTCTCGTCTCTCCCGTATTGATCTCCCATTTCTTTAATCTTCAATGGTTTGGCAAGGTATTGATATTGTTTCCTGACACATTTTCTAACTGTTTTGCCAATTATTGTACCTTTAGAGCCCCCATGAAATTACAATCTAAAGGGGAAGATAGCCTGTCTTACTGTTTTTTATTTGTCATTGTATTGAATACAGTGTTTACCATAAAGAAGGTAAAAATTGAGTACTTGTTTAATGAATGATCAGACTCTAAACAACAGATGAATTCATACCCAAATGATCTAGAACCATTCTCTGTTCTTTAGAAAACACCAATTTGAGATGGTAAGGCCCATTTTATTTCAGGACTATGCCTTTTAGATTTCATGTTATAAATAAAATATACGTTTATAAGCACTACATTTTGATATATTTGATTTCCTATTGAATGTTGCCATTAACTTCCCTTGGATAATATTAGGGATAAATTTCCCAAAACGTGCTTCAGAGACCATTAGTCCCTCAAGGTGCTCTAATAAAAAAGTGGAGAGTAACCCTTGGCCATATAATGTCAGGAGACATCACTACTATATACCCCTTCTTGGAGATTCATGAAGCAGATCAGTATTTCAAAGTCTTTTAGAAAATTTATGTTAAAGAAACCTGGTTAACTTCTTTTATCCTTGTATTTCTCAAACTTCCTTAACCACTGGATCCTTATTTTACAGTATTCCTTTTATTATCTCGTAGAGCTTTAATAAACTTTGGCCAACCTGTGTTAGCCTCAATCCAGTTGTCAAATATTACGTACAATACAGTTTCTTTTATGCACTCAACAATATCTAGATCATCTGTGACAACAGTAGTGAATGAAGTTCATCATGTCATCATTGTTTCTAAATCCTTCAGTTTGGGATGCAACTATTTTTTATTCTTTTCAAATATTTCATGTAAGTAATAACTAAAACTTTCTCTTGAGAAAAAGTCTTTTTCTTTTCCTCACTAGAGATATCAAATTTGTTTGGGTCTCCAAATTTCAAATTAGCCAATATTACCCCAAAAAGGAATATTTTCTTTTGTGAAAGCCACCTTGATTTTTTTGAACATTTAAGGTAAAATCAAGAGAAAATACTTTTGTTCATTAACCTGCTGTTTAAAGTCTTTCCCTTCGAGACTGTGAAAACCAGTTCTCTTTGATCATTGTCCAAATGAAAGCTAAAATCTCCTAGAACGATAAGCCTGCAGAAACACAACAGATTTCAAGTTTTGGAGCTTTGGAAAAACAATATGCCAGTCTGCAAATGATAAAGTTTTGTTCTGTGAGCAGGGAATTGGGAACCAAAAAAGTCAAGCTTCCTTTCAACTTGGAAACTCTTATTCTACCTTGCTTTCAACTCCATTCAAATCAAGATGCATTCACTATACCTAGGTGACAGAAAGAGTGGGAAACAATTGCTTTGCCCTCAAAGAACTTCCCCCAATTTCGGGCATCAGCTCCAATCTTGAGAAAGTCACAGGAATTCAGTGGCCAGCTTTGGTTATCTAAGAAATAAACCTCCAGCAATGAGTCTCTATATGTTCAGCTATTTGGAAAAATAAGCACTGCTTAAGTCTGTTGTTTAGAAAGTTTTTCTAATGAAGCTAAAGTTATATATCTGAGTCCCATATTCATTTATTCATTCATTCAGAAATGTTTGTTTGAATGAAACAATACAAAATTGTAGCCCACTTTGTGCAAGGCACCCCACTAGATACTATTGGGGCAAAGAGATAATTAAGACGTGACTCCCACCATCTAGGTGTTCAAAGTCTGGTGAAAGATGTAATACAAATACATAAATATTACACAGTATCAAAAGTGAAAAGTGCCATGTAAGAGGCACAAATAATGTGCTGTAAGAGTTTATAAAAGCAAGAAATTACTTCCTACTGGAAGTATCCTAGAAGGTCTTATGAAGGACATGGAAGTATCTAGAAAGAACAATAGAATAAAGGCATGAGGACATTGGAAATGAGGATCGGGTGTCCATAGGATATGACAGGTAGAGAGGATAGCATGAGAAAAAACAGAGGGACAAGAAGGCATGCGGCAGCTAATGAGTACAAGAAGGCATTCTCTTAACATGAAGGAAAGGGAATATGAATGAAGTTGCAGTAGAGTAAGCCCAAATAATGGAGAGTCTTGAAAGCCATATAATGATGATGATGTTAATAATAAATAACAATAGTCACAGTAGTAATATAATAGTAATAATGACAGATAACATTTATTGAAGATTTATCATATGCCAAGCACTGTTCTAAGAATTATCTCATTTAATCTCTCAACTACTCTTTAAAGTAAATACTCCTACAGATTCTCCTAATTTTGTAGATGAGGAAATAGAGCCACAAAAAGGTTTTGCCCATGGTCACATAGGATTTTGTTCTTTACTTCTTAAACTTAGAAAAATTGCTAGAGCTCATATGCTAGGTCAACTGTTACATGGCCTTAAACTGCCCTCTAATTACAAAATGCTATTGAAATCAAGGACAGAAAGAAAGAGAATACATGATTCTATTCTAGAGTATGTGTCAAGTTAAAATAGACAACTCTACTGAGATTAAGCATATATCTTCACTAAACCCATTTCTTATCACCATATTTAGTTAATGCATAACATGCATTTAATTTAGAAGATCATGATGGTTGATATAAATGAACGCTTCAACCTAAGGTTTATTATATCATTGCTAACCTCTTTTCCTACATTATCTTTACATTTGGTATTCTTTTGCCATGCTAAGGCATTATTTTTATTATCTGATATAAAGTTAGGCATTGATAATTCAGAGGATTGGGAATGAGTTGAAGAGATATCTAGTTTTGGATCTACAATTGAACTACCACTTGGCTTTGACAGGATTTCATAAATTTTTTGTTCCTACTATTTTACTTAAAGCACATCTAAAACTACAAAAATATTATTGTTGTTGTTTTATTACACAGATGGTCCTAAATTACTTGTCTGTGACCCATTGGGTGAACTATGAATACAAAGTTATTTTCAATTAAACCACGTTGGATATAATCCACAGCAGAATCCTTTGTCAAAACCAATAGAGAAGAAAATAGAAGCTCAAGATAAAATACTATAGTCTATCATGAAAGAAACAGAAATCCATTGAGGAAAACATACATAATGAGATTGAAAACATAGATACATTCATGTAAAATTTCAGGATCTGATCATAAAAACAGAAAGATATTTTCACGTATCAATACAACTACAGAAGAATCTGGGCAGACTTTGTTAAATGTCCATGGGAACTTAAAGATGTTATTTCACTGTTAGAAAAATCCAACATAGAACAAAATGTTCTGTGGACACAGTAGAGAGCAATGTGTTAGAAAATTTATCTGTATATTATTTTTAAAAACAAAATGCATGGTGACTATAGGATTCAAAGCAGTGTCAATGCTGTTCTTTCTAATATCAGCTTGCTACATAAATACTGCTGATGTGATCTTTAGTATTTTTTTAAAGTTATTTTAAAATCCACAGGTACTGAGGAAGAGACTACCTTTGCTGACCACCAACTTTCTTAGCTATATCAACAATTAATCACTGTTTTATACAGAGAGTAAACTATTGTTTACAAGGCCAAAAACAAGAAAAGAAATGACATTGCTACTTTATGATGTATCTTGGAATCTTAGAGCTCAAATTGGCTTAAGCAAAAAGGTATATTTCCAAAATATAAAACATATTTTTTCATATTTGCAAAATATAAAGGGGGTATATCCAGAAAATCTAAGGGAAATTCAAATTTTGAGTACAGCTTGATCCTGAGGTCTTGAAAGAGTTTGTCAGGATCCAGTCTTTTTCCATTTCTCTGCTCTATTTTCTTCCATGTTGGCTTCTTCCTCAGGTTCCAAAGTGGTGTGAATAAGACTGCCAACACCATCAAGCCTAAGTCTTCGCAATTTTATGCCCTGTGTGTGCAGCAGAGGGGTGGGAGATTAACAAAATTCTCTTGTTTTGAATCTAACTTTCATTGTTCTGAATTGGGTCATGTACTCAACTCTGAGTGTAATACTCTGGCCAGGGCAGCATAAGTCGCCAGATGTATTATTTATTTATTACTGCATAACAAATTACCACAAAATTCAGTAGCTTAAAACAACATACTTTTTTTATCTCATAGTTTCTGTAGTCAGAGATCTGAGCATAGCTTAACTGGGTTCCTGCTTCAGGCTTTTTGACAAAACTTCAATCTATTTGTTCGCCAGGGTTGAGGGCTCATCTGAAGGCTCAACTGAGGAAGGATCCACTTCCAAGCTGACTTACATGATTATTGTCAAGATTTGTTTCCTTTTGGGCCTGTTGGACTGAGGGCTTCAACTCTTAGGTGGCTGTTGGCCAGAGATTTTCCTCAATTCCTTGCCATGGGCCTCAACATAGCAACTTGCTTCATCAACGCCAGCAAGGGAGAAGGTCTCCTAGTAAGATGGAAGTCAGAATTTTTGTAATCAAATCATGGAAGTGACATCCTCACAATGTGGAGGCATTCTGCTGCTTAGAAGCAAGTTATTCAATGGGAGGGAAAATTGCATAAAGCCATTAATACCAGGAAACAAGAATCAATGGGGCCAGCTTACGAGCCACCTACCAAAACAGATTTGAGTTATATGTCCATCTCTGAAAATGATGTGCAAGAAACTCTTTCCAAAGCATAGGAACTGAGAGTGAATGAGGGGGTAAAGCCCCCAAGAAAAATTCAGGTCATTATCAGAAGAGAAGGATGGATTAATACATCTCTTCATGGTGAATACAACTGCTCATGACAGATTCCCAGGTTTGGCTCTGATTTGTTTAGAAAATGGAAGAAGAGAAAGCTCTTTTTCTACCTCCATGACTTTGAGTCATTATAAATCTTAATGCTTATTTTTAAATTACCTAATTGTATGTTTATATTATGAGATAAAGATGTTTTGGTCTGTTAATTCAACATTTCTAAGCCAGCTCTACTCCTTTTTCATTTGGGATTTATATTATAATTTTCAGCCAATGCCTCTCTGTGGAATAGATTAAAATGTCTGTGTGTGAAGTTGCTGAGACTGTCTTCAGTGTGAAGGATCACGTATAGGCTTGAGGTTCAAATTCTCTCAAAACTCATCCCACTTTACCTAAAGAAACATTTTATGGTTGCTGGGAAAATGAAGTAAACCAAATCTTTAGTCCTGGAGTTTTAGTATTTTAGCAGAAAATGGAAATAAGCATTAACCTTGAGGTTAAGAATATTTTGACAGGTAGCAGGCAGGGGGCTTCTGTTTTATAGAAATCATAGATTTGCCAGTTAACTTTGTCAAGACAGTAAATAAGTCTCCATCACAGAAGATATTTACCCTATCCCTGAGATTTCAGAACAGTTAAAATTGTCAGGCTAAGATGAATAAATGAATTCAGTGTCTCATCTGTTTTCATAATTAATCACAATGCATCTGTTAAAAAGTGATGGGTGTTAAATCTGGACCAGAGTTTCTTGGTGAGTTCTTTCAAAATCGTGGATTTCATGGATTTTAGATAGTACTTGACTGACTCAGCAGAGTGATTTTTTGAAATTTGTTTATGACTCAAGAGCAAATTATTATTAATCATATGATATGTATTATGTTTGTTATAACTAAATACTTATTATTATAGCTAAAAATAAACAGCTAATACTTATTATAGCAAATATTTTTATTATTATTTTTGCTGTTTGTTCAGGGAATGCTATATGCCAAGTACTATTCTAAGTACTTTCCATATTTATCAATTCTTTTAATCATCATAACAATTATCTTTTAAAAAAATCATGTATGAATTTCCTTTTTACTACTTTGTAGTGCATGAACAAAACACTTGGAATTTTGGATATTATCCTTCTGACAATCAAAGACTGTACATTTACCATGACTATCAAGTGATCATATCTCTCTGTTCTTGACAAAGAAAATAGTTACTCTTTTCCTTGGCATACAAGTTCCTTTACTATCTATCACCTGCCTACCTATCTTGCCCCATTTCCTGTGGCATTCCCCTCCTGGGATATGCACATATAATCTTTGAATTCCAGCAATAATGAATAATTTTTAGTTACTTAAACATACCTTTCCCTCATGCTGTTCCCTCCGCCTGGAATACTATTGTATTAATAAGTGTTCTCCAGAGAAATAGAATCATTAAGGATATATATAGATACACATAAGAGGAGATTTATTATAGGAATTGGCTCACATGATTATAGAAGCCAAGAAGTCCATAATCTGCTATCTGCAAACTGGAGAACCAGGAAAGCTGTTGGTGTAATTTAGTCCGAGTTCTAAAGCCCAAGAATCTCAGGGGCTGATGGTAAGAGTCCTGGTCCAAGTTCAAAGGCCCTGAATCAGGAGCACCAGTATCAGAGCGCAGGATAAGATGAATATCCCAGCTCAAGCAGAGAGTAAATTCACCCTTCCTCTGACTTTTTGTTCTGTTAAACCCTCACTGGATTGGATGATGTTCACCCACATTGGTGAGGCTGATCTTTACTCAGTCTACAGATTCCAATGCTAATCTCCTCTGAAAACACCCTCACAGACACACCCAGAAATAATAGTTTTACCAGCTCTCTTGGCATCCTTTAGCCCAGTCTGGTTGACATATAAAAATAGCCATCACCACCATCTTCCTTTTATTTGCCTCACAAACTCCTCCTAAATCTTCAAGTCGCAGATCTGTAAGCTCTCTACCTAAGCCAAAGGAAACATTGTTCCCTTCCTTCTACATTTTATACATCTTGTACACATCTCCATTATAGCATTCATCACCTTGCATGGTAATTATCTCCCTACTAGTCTATAAGATTCTCGGAGGCAGGACAGGTTCCTTGTCTTCTTGGGGTCTAACACAATGACTGGCACACAGGAGGCCTCAATGACTTAAGGCTATAATTGGCTTCTTCAAACATTTGCCAGAAACCTTAAAAGCAGGGAAAATGAGAATAAAATCAATGGAATTACCATTTTTTTCCAATCAGGTATGGCCTAAATATATATTTTGTTGTCTGCCAGAAAATTTTAGCATTTTAGGCTTAAATTTCATTTCCTATTTTAGACCATACCCCAGCGCATAAGTTGTCAGATCTGTTTTGTAAAGGCTGGTATTTCTTAAGTGCTCCATGAAGTTTTTAGTTCAAAATAAAATTCAAAGCCTTAGGGAAAATTGAATCTGAGCTCTTGAGTTCCCTTAGCATTTAAACACCAAAGCATGATCTTGGATCATTTTCCTGTTTAAATCTTGGCTTTTTGATCCGTCACTCTGTTGACCCACAACATTCCACAATTCCTGGAATGACTAATCCTTTTCCTTCTTCTGCTGTCTGCCATCTCTGCTTTGCATTTCTATTTTTGCATTTCCGAATGGCTGCCCTTTATCTGTGGAAGAAGCATTGTTCTTACTGCATTGTCTCTCTTTCTGCTAATTTTCATTGTTAATTTTTCTCCTCAAGGAAAATGGATATGTAGCTTATAATTCTCAGCTAAGAGGACATTTAGGGTTGGAAAAATGAGATATTGTTACCTTTTAGTTAAAAATAGAATTGTTAGTCAGGACCTTTCTTCCACTACTCCACAGGAATAAACACTGTTCACTCAGCTCCTATACCTGTATTTCAAGATATAAAAGACAGGACAGCAGGCTCACTAGAGACCATCACTATAGTTATTAGTTGAATGTAAAATTTCTCTCCAAAACACAGGCATAGCTGTCTTAAGAAGTGTGCTCTTTGCCAGTCTCTTCAAAAATGACCAATCTTTCTTTGAAATATGATGGAATAAATAACCAACGGTCCCTTTTGCCAATTTTAAAGCTGGGAATAAGAACTATCCTTTCTTGCCATTCCTTGCCCCACCTCGTTCTTCTCTTTTCTCCTTCAGATGGATGTGAAGAACAGGCTGCTTGGTGCTGAAGATCTGGCTGTTGGTGCATATTAGATAAAACAAAGCCCCTAATGACATCATGGGTTTTGGCATTCTGATCACTTCACAGTACAATTAGCTTTCCTCTGTTATTTGGCCAGACTGATCACCCCACACATTTTTGTCTGTTTGAAACAAGAGAAATGGACAAGGAAAAACACCGATGGCTCAGGACCAGTCCTTTGATTGAGGGACTGAAAGAACAACACAAGTGTTATTCTACTGACAGTTAAGGATAATAATATATCCCTAGCATTTGAATGACTCTTTATAATTCATAGTGATTTTTCACATATGTTATTTCATTTCAGCTTCAAATAAAACCATAAGATAGGTGGGGTGAGGTGTCACTCTCACTTTACCGAAGAACGAAGCTCCAGAAACTTGCCCAACCAGAAGGGTACTCTTTCTATTGCTCCATCTTGAGAATAGAAACAGAAATTATTTCCATAATGGAGAATAGCCAAGATTCAAACCCAGGCAGGCAGGTTTCAGGGTCCAGGCTCTTAACCACCATGCTGTACTACCTCTCCTGAGGCAGCATCTTCCTTGACATACATCACAGGCATCCATGCATCGCAGACCAGAGAGGCTGAGCACTCATGTGGAAACAACACCAAAGCTGCAGGCTTTAGAATCAGAGAAAAGCCCTTTGTTAGAGTGAAATAAAAATATCCAAGTGATAGGATTTACTCTTCTCCCACCTCTCATTATTTCCCCCTGCTTTTTCTCATTGCTTTACACTTTAGAAGCCAAGAATAATGAATGTAAGGTGAAGGATGGGAAGGAGAATTAACAGAAAAAGTGGGAACTCTTAAAACAAACCTGCTGCTGTGTGTATGGGTGAGCATTCTCCCTCCTGCAAAGAGGCAAGTTCCCCCTCTATGCATCTGGAACACAGAAGAAGGATAGTGTAATGGCTAAAAGCTTAGGCTCTGGAGTCAGTTTTCCATGGTTCTAGTCTAACTGGACAACTTTAGACAACTTAACGACCTCTCTGTATCTCATTTCCTCCCCTGTAGAAGGAGATAATAACGATAGTACTTCACAGGGTTGTCATGAAAATCATAGGAGTTAACACATGTAGAACATTTAGAACCTGACCACAGTAAATGCATGTTTGCTATTATTTTACATAATGAGATAATATATTTAAAAGGCCTGACACATAGTAGATGTTCAATAAGTATTAGCGCCCTTTATGCGTGGCTTAGATAAGAGGAAAGACACATTCTTTGAAAAGTAGGTGCCATATATCAGTTATCTTGGTGCTAGGATAAACAGGTATTTATTACATTTTGGAGGGTTAACCAGTTTCTTTTTAAAAAAAAAAAACTCTTGTCCAGAGACTCTCCTTTATCCCTTCTAAGTGTCATTTTCTAACTTAACAAGTTTGATAACCGCCACCTCTGCCAAATCATTTCACCCACCTTAACTGTTTTATCAGTTTCACCTGCTAGCACCTATTGCAACAGATAGTGTAGTAGGTTTCTTTTTGCTCATGGAACCTGGAATGACTTAAGCAGTTTTCTCTAATTCAGTTCTCCACTCTTTATGGCATGTTTCTAAGTGTTCATTCTTTTAATCTCAAATGACATTTTCTAAACAGTAAACCGATGTTCTCCGCTAGCCTATAAATTGTGTATGTCCAGGGGTGTTCAAAGCTATATCCCCACTGCCTAGTAAAATGCTTGGAACAAGAGGTACTTTATGAATCTTTGCTGAAGAGATCAGTCAATGCTGAAGGAATGAATAAAGTATAAAAAGAAGTATCCTCCCCCCAATTAACTAGAATCTAATTAAGAGATGTCTGAAATTAATCAGAATATTAGTTACCTTCTACTTTTAAAAGAGAAAGTTAATTTTAGAAACCTAAACTGATATCATGGATTTAATTTAATACAATTATAATAGTTTTCAAGCTATGTTCATCTCAATCTCCTAGGCCACACATGGCTGCACAGTATACACTGAGAACAGCCAAGAGCATGTCAAAATTAAGCTAGTAGTCCACCCCCCCAGTAGCATCATGCCATTACAATACAGGCCAGGATAGTGGGCTTCAAACTTAACTGTTGCCACTGCCTCAAATGCTCTTTTCCTAGATACCAGAACAGCTTGCTCCCTCACTACATTCCAGTCTTTGCTCAGATTTCACCTTTTCGAGAGACATTCCCTGACTATTTTGTCTAAAATAAGTCACTTCCCTCCTCTCTCATTTTTATCTCCTTTTGCTACTTCTTCTTTAACTATTTTTTTTTAAGATTGGCACCTGAGCTAACTGTTGCCAATCTTCTTTTTTTTTTCTGCTTTTTTTCCCCAAATCCCCCCAGTATATGGTTGTATATTTTAATTGTGGGTCTTTCTAGTTGTGGCATGTGGAACGCTGCCTCAACGTGACCTGATGAGCGGAGCCCTGTCTGCACCCAGGATCCGAACCAGCGAAACCCTGGGCCGCTGAAGCAGAGTGCGGGAACTTAACCGCTTGCCCACACGGCTGGCCTCATTTTTTAACTTTTAAGAGTAGGCTTATTGCGGTATAATTGATCTACAATAAGCTGCACAAATTTAAAATGTACAGTTTAATGTTTGACAAATGGATACACCTGTGAAACTATCACCGTAGTCAGGAATGTAAATATCCATCACCTCCGAAAATTTCCTCCTGTCATTTTGTGATGCCTTCTACTCCCTTTTTTTTCTCATCCCCAGATAGTCACTGATTTATTTTACATCGCTATAGATAAATTTACATTTTCTAGAATTTTATGTAAATGGAATCATACAGGATGTACTCTTTTTTTGGACTGTCTGGTTTCTTTTACTCTGCAAAATTATTTTGACATTTATCCATGTGATGCATGCAGCAACTGTTTCTTCCTTTTCATTGCTGAGTAATATTCCATTTGTATGACTATATTACAATTTGTTTATCCATTCACCTGTTGATGGACATTTAGGCTGTTTCCAGTTCTTGGCTATCACAAATAAAGTTGCCATGAACATTCAAGTACAAGTCTCTGTATGGCATATGCTATCATTTCTCTTGGGTAAATACCCAGCAGTAGAATGGCTGGGCCATGTAGTAGATGTACATTTGACTACTTTTTTGGTGAGGAAGATAAGCCCTGAGCTAACATCTGTGCCAGTCTTCCTCTATTTAATATGTGGGTCACTGCCGCAGCATGGCTGATGAGTGGTATAGGTCTGCACCTGGGATCCAAACCTGCAAACCCAGGCCACGGAAGTGGAGCGCACTGAACTTAACCACTAGGCCACAGGGCATGCTTCTTGACTTTTGAAGAAACTATCAAACTATTTTCCAAAGTGATTGTGCCATTTTACATTCCCACCAGCAGTGTATAAGACTCCCAGTTGATCCATATCATTGTCAACACTTGGTGTGTTCAGTCTATTTAATTTTAAACATTCTAATAGTGGTGTCACATTATGGCTTTCATTTGCATTTTCTAATGTCTGATGATGTTGAACAGTTTTCATGTGTTTGTTTGCTATCCATATATCTCTTCTAGTGAAGTATCTATTCAAATCTTTTGCCTATTTTAAAAAATTGAGGGGCTGGTCCTGTGGCTGAGTGGTTAAGTTCCTGTGCTCCGCTGCAGGCGGCCCAGTGTTTTGTTGGTTCGAATCCTGGGCACAGACATGGCACTGCTCATCAAACCACACTGAGGCAGCGTCCCACATGCCACAACTAGAAGGACCCACAACGAAGAATATACAACTATGTACCGGGGGTCTTTGGGTGGAAAAAGGAAAAAAAAACAACTAAAATTTAAAAAATTGATTTATTTGTTTCTTTATTACTGAGTTTTGAGAGTTCTTTATATATTCTGGATAAAAGTCTGTTATCAGATATAGTTTGCAAATGTTTTCTTCTAGTCAGCAATTCTGTCTTTTCATCCTCTTAATGAAGTGTCATTCAAAGAGCAAAATTTTGATGAATTCTAATGATCATTTTTTCTTTTAAAATTGTGCTTCTTGTGCCTAACCCAAGTTCAAGATTTTTCCTGAACTTTTTTCCTAAATTTTCTTCCAGAAGTTTTGTAGTCTCAGATTTTGCATTTAGGACTATGATACATTCTGAGCTAATTTTTACACGTGATGCAAGATATGGATTGAAATCTATTTTTTTGCATATGGATTTCTAGTTGTTTCAATATTGTTCATTGAAAAGTCTCTTCTGTCTCCACAGAACTGCCTTTTATCTTTGTCAAAAATCAGTTGATCCTCTGTGTTTCAATCTATTTCTAAACCCTCTATTCTGTTCCATTGATCTATTTGTCTATCTTAACACCCCACTATCTTAATACCCTACTGTCTTGATGACTGTAGCTTTATAATAAGTCTTAAAGTCAAGGAATATACCTTATCCAACTTTGTTCTTCTTTATAAAAGTTATTTTGGTTACTCTTGGTCCTTTGCATTTCTATATGAATTTTAGGAGAAGCTTGACAGTTTCCACACACACACACACACACCAAAAAACCATAAAAGCTCCTGGGATTTTATTTGCTATTACGTTGAATGTATAGATAAATTTGGGAAGAACTTATGTGTTAACAAGTTGAGTCCTCTGATCTATGAATATGGTATATCTTTCCATTTATTTAGGTTCTATATCATTTCTTCCAGCAATGCTTTGTAATTTCAAGTGTACGGGTCTGGCTCATCTTTTTGACAGATTTATTCATTAGAATTTCATGTTTTTAATGCAGTTGTAAGTTATGCTATATTTAGTTTCAAGTTCTGATTGTTTACTGTTAGTATAGAGAAATACAATTGACTTTTGTATACTGATCTTGTGTTCTGCAACCTGGCTAAATTCGCTTGTTCTGGTAGCTTTTATGTGGGTCTTATAGGATTTTATACATAGATAATTATGTCAAATGTGAACAGAAATGGTTTTACTTTTTCCTTTCCAACCTGGATGCATTTTTTTCCTGTTCATGAATTATTATGCTGGCTAGAACCTCCAGTACAATGTTAGATGGAAGTGGTGAGAGTGGACATCCTTGCCTTGTTTGCTGAATTTAGCAGGAAAGCATTCAGTTTTTCACGACTAAGTGTGATGCTAGCTGTAGGTTTATAGATACTTTTCATCAGGCTTGAGAAATTCCTTTCTAGTTTGCTGAGAGTTTTTATGAGAAATGGATGTTGGATTTTGTTAAATGATTTTTTTCCCACGTCTACAGAGATGATCATATGATTTTTCTTTAATAGTTAATACGGTGAGTTGCATTAATTGATTTTTGAATGTTAAAGAAACCTTACCTTATTGGGATAAACCCAACTTGGTCATGTTGTATTATCTTTATATATTATTGTATAATATTTGTCAAAATTTTGTTTAAAATCTTAACATATATATCCTCAACAAACATTGGTCTATAATTTTCTTTTCTCATAATGTCTTTGTCTGATTTTGGTAGCAGAGTAATGCTGACCTCACAGAATGAGTTGGCAATTATGCTCTTCCATTAAATTTTCTGGAAGAGTTTATGTAGAATTAGTATCATTTCTTCTTCATATGTTTGGTAGAATTCACCATTGAAGCCATTAATGAGGCCTGGAGTTTTCTTTGTGAAAGATTTTAACAATAAATGCAATTACTTTAATAGATAGAGAGATATTCAGTTATGAAGTTGTTCATGTGTGAACTTTGGTAGTTTGTGTCTTTCAGTAAACTTGTCTATTTTATCTAAGTTGTTGAATTTATTGGCATAAAGTTATTCATAATTTCCTTCATTATCCTTTTTAATGTCTGTAGAATCTATAGGGCTGTCAATTCCCTCATACTTGATACTGGTAAATTATATATTCTCTTTTTTTTTCTGATTAGCCTGACTAGTGTTTATTGATTTTATTCATCATCTCAAATAAGAGTTTTTGATTTCATTGATTTTTCTCTATTGCTTTTTCTGTTTTCTATTTCATTTTTTTCCATCTTATCTTTATTTCCTATTTCTGCTTGCTTTTTTTTCCCCCCTTTTCTTATTTCTTAAGGTGGATGCTGAGATTATTGTTGAAATTGTCTTTATTTTTAATATAGGCATTTAATGCTACAAATTTCTCTCTGAGTACCACTCTAGCTACATCTCACAAATTTTGATATGCTATAGTTGTATTTTCATTCAATTCAAAATATTTTCTGAGTATATGAGGAAATATTCTAACAAAAGTACAAACAAATGAAAACAGAAATCTCGAGTTGGAGAAGGTTATGAGGATATGAAACAGTGGTGACCAATGAATCTTTACAATAACTAAATCCAAATTGATAGGGACAGACATTGGGAGTATTCAATATAAATATTAAATAATGACTCATTCAATAGAAGGAATATGCTATAAGGAAAATTCTAGTAATAGATTAGAACAAAATTTTCTAAATGATTATCAGCAAAACCTAAGAATTGATTGGAAGTAGGGCAGGTAAATGAAAAGCACTCTGGAGATTACAACATATGGTTGTAGGAAAGGAAGAATAGAGAAGAGAAAATATTCTGAAGGTCTAATTTTACTGGAGTAGGAGGGAAATAGAGTGTCTTGGAGGAGGAAAGAGTTGATATCTTATTTCCAAATAATGTTAGAAAAGTCTATGTCTGATATTTAGAGTAGGGAAAGGTAAAGTAACCATGAATGGAATGGAGAAGTGTCACAGAATCTCAAACTTAAAAAGGGAAAAATGGAACAAATAGGTATGTCACCAGACCAACAAAAATGAAGAAAAGGAAAATGATGAAACAAAAATGTAAATAAATATAAACATAAAATAAGATGGAATGATTAAAATCAAGCATGACTGTCATTATCCTAAATTGTATTTGTTCATTAAAATGTAAACCACTAGATTGTAGTTTTTGAATTCCAGATTAAAAAATAATTACATTTATAGGCTATTTATAACAAACATTCTTTAAAGTGATCATTTTAAAAAGTTAAAAATAACGAGGTAGACACAAACATGATTCATAAAAGGAAAAATTGATAACTTGGGCTTCATCAAAATTAAAAACTTTAACTCTGTTGGAGACTATATGAAGAGAATGAAAAGACACACTATAGATGGGGAGAAAATATTTACAAATCAAAAATCCAACAAATACCTTGTATCTAGAATATGTGAAGAGTTCTCAAAATTCAACAATGCGAAAACAAACAATTCAATTAGGAAATAGGCAAAAGACATGAACAGACAGATAATTCACCAAAAAAGATATACAGATGGTAAATAGGCACATTAAAATATGTCCAACATCATTAGCCATGATAGAAATGCAGATTAAAACCACAATGCAGTATTACTACACACCTATTAGAATGGCTAAATGAATGAAAACTATAGTGATTACACCAAATTCTGGTGAAGATGCAGAGAAACTGATCTCTCATACATTGCTGGTAGGAATGTAAAATGGTACAACCACTCTGATAAATATAGTACAGTTTATTATAAAACTAAACATATTTTGATCATATGACTCAGTAATTGCACTCTTGGACATTTATCCCAGAGAAATGGGAACTTATGTTCACACAAAAACCTGTCCATTAATGTTTGTGGCAGCTTTATTCATAATAGCTAAAAGCCGGAAACAACCTGAATGTCCTTGACTGGGTGAATCTTTAAGCAAACTGTGGTACATTCATACCATAGACTACTACTCAGCAATAAAAAGGAATGTACTATTGACACGCAGAATAAATTTGCGAGGATATCAAGGGAATTATGCTGAATGATAAAAGCCAATCCCAAAGGTTACATACTGTATGATTGTGTACATATAACATTCTTCAAATAACAAAACGATAGAGATGAAGAATAGGTTAGTAGTTGCCAAGGGTTAAGAAGTAGGAGAGGGAGGGAGATGGCCATGGCTATAAAAGGATACCAGGAGGGATCCTTGTGATGGTACTGTCTTTATCTGGACTGTGGTGATGGTCACATGATCTACACATGATAAAATGGCATAGAACTAAACACATACACACATACAATGTATGCATGTAACAGTGGTGAAATCTGAATAAGATCAATAGATTTTATCAATGCCAACTACCTGTTTGTGATATCATACTGTAGTTGTACAAGATGTTACCATTGGGGAAAACTGGGTGAAGTCTATACAAAATCTCTTTTTCTTATTTCTTATAACTGCTTGTGGATCTACAATTTATCTCAAAATAAAAAGTTTTATAAAAGAAAGTGAAGGAGTAGACCTAGGGATATCATGCAAAGGACTGAATAAAGTATGATGTATCCACATTGTAGAATATTATGCGATTATTTAAAAGAACAAATTAGAGCTTATCATTTACTTGGTAGAATTTCCATGAAGTTTTGTTGAATGAGAAAAATAAGGTTCAGAAAAGCGAGTGTACCATATTTCTATTTTTATGAAACAATATCCAAAAATACCCCCACATATACATATCATATGCATACGCATATATATTTGTACACGACTATATTATGTGTGTGTGTGTGAGAGAGAGAGAGAGATTCAGCAATGGATAAATATATGTGAAGATACACACTTAGTTTGTTAACATGAATTACCTTGAGAGGAGAATGGATGATACAGATGGTATGGAGGTACTGGGAGAAAGAGTAACCAAGAAAAATGGAAAAGGAAAAAAAAATAGAGCACTAAAAATGCAATATATATAAAACAATAACAACATTATACTTATATGCAATTATGTGTGTTCTGTGTTGTTGTAAATTTAAAGAAAATTTAAGAATTACTTTTGTTTTTTATTTTATTCAATAATTGTAAATTTATTGATATAATTTACATATCATTTGATTCACCCATTTAAAGTGTAAAATTCAGCGGTTTTTAGTATATTCAAAGATTCGTGCAACTATCCCCACAGTCAATTTTAAAACATTTTTATCACTCTAAAAAGAAACCCTGTATTCATTAATAGTCACTCCCCTTTTACCGCTAATCCTGCCTCCCTAGCCCTAGGCAACCACTATTGTTTCCATCTCTATAGATTTGTCTATTCTGAATATTTCATGTAAATATAAAAAGTATTTTGTGACTGGCTTCTTTCACTTAGTATAATGTTTTCAAGGTTCATCCATGTTGCAGCATCTATCAACATTTCATTTCTTTTTATTGCCAAATAATATCCCATTTTATGTACATATCACATGGTATTTATCCACTCAAGAGTGTCTTGCCTGTGTGCATAGCCATCCCAGGATGACACTGGTTATAGTTGTGTTTTCTTTGTCTCTTTCCCTAATCTTTCTTTTAAGCTCTCTGCCTCGTTTGGTATCACACCCTAAAATTAGGCTCCACCAGTTGCCAGCTGATTGTTTTCTTGTTTTTGGCCATTCTTTGAGATATGAGTTGCTCCAGAGCCTGGTCCAATTAAATTTGTGCAGGAGTAGTTTTGGGGGCCAGTCTTTGAAGTTTGTTCTGACCCGAGAAGGGCATTTCTTAACTGTCTCTTTTGATTGTTCTCTAAAACTAGCTGGCCTACTGTTTAGCTTGTTGTCCTAATGGAGCTACTAGTCTCCTTTTAATTGCTTTCCACAAAACCCTCCATTGTTTTTAATAATACCTTTAGGCTTGAACTTCCTCATGCACTCTTTCAAACAAAGGCAATTCCTTGGGATAGACCTTTAAAACTCTCTGTACTTATGGCTGACCCTCCCCTTTTGGCAGAATCTTTGGCCCACTGTTCGGGGCACTGAGCAAGGATGGTAGCCTCTGGTCTTCTCATCTTCTCAGCTTGCTCTTCCATCTGGGCATGGAACCTCAGCCCTATATGTAAGCTGGGATGAGGGTGATGAGGACCTCACTATTCTCATCCTGCTACAACTGGGATAGAGCCTCTACTTTATGAATGGGGGCTGGATGGACAAAGGGAGCCCATGACCTCTTAGCCACACTCACCAGGAATTTACCCTTTGCAACTTGGAGTTAGAGGGAATTAGAAATGCTGCTGTTCTGCCCCTTTGGATGAGATACCGTATCCATTGGATGCCAGCTGAGGAGAGAGGGAACCCCATTCTCTTGGGAACACCCACCCAGAATGGAGCTTCTTTCAAGCTAAGCAGGGAGTGAGGGGAGGGAGGAGAGAAGTTATGGCTCAAGTGCCACAGACCCTCTCTGTTCTTACCACGTTTTAGTAGATTTTCTTGAATAAATATTTTTCATCCTCGGTATGTTCTTAAGACAATTTCCAGAGACTTTAAATTGTTGTTTTGTTTTGGTTTTTTATACAGTTTTCACCAGTTACATTTGTTTTACTGGGGATAGGGCCCATGGAGCTCCTCATGTTGCCATTCTAGAAGTATAACCTCCAGAATAATTTTTTAAAAAGATTGCTCCAGAGCCAGCCCTGTGACCTAGAGGTTAAGTTCAGCACATTCTGCTTCAGTGGCCTGGGTTCAGTTCCCAGGCACAGACGTACACCACTCATCAGCCATGCTGTAGTCGTGACCCACATACAAAATAGAGGAAGACTGGCATAGATGTTAGCTCAGGAAAAAAAAGAGAAAGATTGCACCAAAGAAAATTCCTGGTTTCATCACATACTCTGAGCTTCAGTTACCTTGTCTAAAAAGGAGCTAATAATCCACACCATACTCTCTAGGACATAGTGGCCCCGAATAACTGTTAATTTCTTCTTTCCCTCCACTTATCTCACATTTGGGGCTTAGAGAAGTTCCAGTTGAATAAAAGTGCCTGCCCAGTAATGTGTTATTTTACTTTAAGAATTTTAAGACTCCAAGAAAGTATTTCAAGTAAAGTGAGAAATATACTTAAACACTATAAAAAAATGATCTTCAGACCCATACCAGGTTTCTTTTAGAGTTTTGGCTCATGAGAAAATACTTTAACAAAACCACAAACCACATGACTCAAAGTCTCTTTCTTCTTCCTCACTCTTACAACCTCGCTCTATCCTCGTCTCTCCCAACTCACTTCCCTCTTGCGTTATAACCTTTCACCAATGTATAAGAATTACTGAGTAGAAATTGAATGAATAGTTAAAAGGATAAAATTCAATCTGTCTATATAAAGATTTGTCAAGTGATTAGTAACTAGTATTTTCTCTGAGCTATGTTTTTGTACAGCAGTCTGGACCTTGAAATAATTCTCTCTCTCTCTCTCTCTGTTTATTTATTAAGAAATGAAAATCCCATGAAAGCCATTTTCAATGTAATTCATTCATTCATTTAACAAAGATGATTTGATAATGCCTAGGATATGTGTGGCACTCTTCTAGGTACTTGGTCCCTGATATGTGTCTTAGGAGATAAGATGGGATTTGAGGAGTTGGCCAACCAGCATGTCTTACCAAGCCAAAATATTATTATTGTGTTTGCTCAATCTTTGTGTAGCTTATCCAGCTACTCACAGCTTAAAATGATCAGGGGGAACAATGTGGTTGTGACCCTAAGAGAGGTTGCAATTGAAACTTACACTTAACTCGATTTTGTACCAGCTTTGGAGCTAGCCAAGGACAGATAACATCTTGTGTTCAACTTCTCAAATAAGAAATATTGAGTAACTACAATGCCTTAAAATTGATTCCTAAACTGCTAAAAACTTTTTGACCTTCTTAAAATATCTGGAACCGATCAAGAATAAATTATAATCAAGTAAAAAAGAGGATGAAGATGATAAACAAAAATCCAGACCTGAAAGTTCTATTTTAAAACTCAGCTATCTTCTTTTAAATAAAGCATTCAGAGATTTGGATAGAGTTTAAAAACACAAATTTTAAAATCTGAAACTAGGGGATTTTATGTAGTTTGGATTATGAAATGTAAATTACATTATAGCCATGTGTTGCCTAACGATGGGGATACATTCTGAGAAATGCAGTTAGGCGATTTCATCATTGTGTAAACATCATAGAGTGTACTTACATAAACCTAAGTGGTATAGCCTACTACACACCTAGGCTATATGGTACTAATCTGGTCACCACCAACATACAGGCAGTCCATCGTTGACCAAAATGTTATGTGGCATATGACTGCATTTGGTTTAGCAGGTGCGTACTGAATCTTTATTATGTGCAATATTAGCAAGACATATTCCTACATTCAAGAAATAAATCTTGTACACAAATAACTATAATGTTAGACAGAAAATATTTGTTATAAAAGTCTAAAAATGTCACTTAAGACATATAAGGGAGAGATATATTCCAGTTAGGGGAGATTAGGAAAGGTTTCATAAAGAAAATGTCATCTGATCGGAATCTGGCAAAATGCAGAAATGTGAGGACATAGTAAAACCAACCCAGGTACCTTACGGGCTGCCTTTAGAGACCAGCTGACTGGAGCACTAGGGAAAGGGGAATAAGGTTAGATGACTTGTAGTAGATCATGAAGACCCCAAGATGTCGTCAAAGGAGGTGGGAGTTTATTTTGAAGCCAATTGAAATCCGTGGAAGGGTTTTGAAAAAGGGAGTAATAATCGACACTGTGTCTTAGAGAGATTGTTCTGAAACCCACGGATAAAATAGATTTAAAAGGTATCAGAGGTAGGAAGTCCAACACAGAGGCCATTGTTGCATCAGGCCGGTTGGGCCTGAATGAAGAGAGCAGAATCAAAGTAGATGGCAGTTCCATAAACATGAAGCAGGAGTAGAATCAGGGGAATGGATGCCAGATACACCCTGACGAGAACTGACTGGAACTTGGGAACTGCTGTCCGCAGTGAAAGAGGGAGTAAGACATTTGGAAGTTTAGTGTCTGTGTGCCAGGGAGGTTGACAATGTTCTTAAAAAGAGAAAGGAAACAGAGAAGGATAAGGTTTGGGAAAAGAAGAACGATGATGCTTCACTTAATAATTATTTATTTAACACTTATTATGCACCAGGCACTGTTCTGGGGGATGAGCGTTAGCTTTAATTTTGTTTTTGGAGGAAGATTAGCCCTGAGCTAACTGCTGCCAATCCTCCTCTTTTTGCTGAGGAAGACTGGCCGTGAGCTAACATCTGTGCCCATCTTCCTCTACTTTATACATGGGACACCTACTACAGCACGGCTTGCCAAGCAGTGCTATGTCCGCACCCGGGATCCGAACCAGCAAACCCCTGACCACCCAAGCGGAACGTGTGAACTTAACCCACTGGGCCAGCCCCTAATTTTTAAAACACTTTATGTGACAAGGACACAAGTCCCAGTGTGTGCGACTCCAGAGGGAGAACTGGAGCCAGTTGGAAGGAGTCAGGAAGTAAAATAGCTTTCTAATTAATGGAGACTTCTTGATAAGTAGTAAGAGCTCTGTTACAGGCAGTATTCAAGCATAAGTTGGATGATTCTCTTCCAGGAACGCCGTGACAAGAGAGTCCTGCAGTAAGAGGAATATTAGACTAACCTTTCCGCAAGTTGTCTCCCAATCTCGAGGAAGAGTCTTTTCTTCCTGATGATCTCGTCCTATGGGTTCTTTTATTAATCTCTGGTTTCTCTCAATTATTAAATAAAATACTCAATCTGTCTGCCATTCAGTAAAATTCACACATTTACATCTGTTATTCTTGAATTATTTTTGGTTAGAGCTCTTCATCTTTATTAAAAAATTCTACCCAGTAATGTTACCGTTATAGCTAATTTAGAATGGTAACCCTGGTAGATTGGGTTATAAATATCAGAAGGGAAGAGGATTTCTTGTGCCTAATAATATTTTTGTTTGGAAGAAGCCCTGCAAATGAGAAATGAATGATCTTGACTTCAAAATTGCCATGCAGTTTCTGTATTTTGCAGTAATTCAAAAAAGGAAACAAATATCTCAAAGAGGTTCATTTTGATAGAGCATGGTAAAGAAACAGAATAATAATTCTCCAAACACTGCTAAGCTTTAGATCAGGAGCATTTATCTGTGCTGCATTAAAAAAGAAGAAGAAAGGAGAGGAAGAAAGAAAAGGAAAAAGGAAACCTGTAGTGAGCTCCGCTATAAGCTATAGTTAAAGCTTTGCATTTCCTGGTGTCTTTTGAAACGTAAAATTCCACAACAAATAGCTCTGTAACGTATAACCAGTATGAAGATTCAATTCAGATTTAAGCACTTTGGTTTGCTTTTGAATCTTTCTATTTTCTGCATTTGTTTTGACTGCTCTCATCATTCAAGATTGACGCTTGGATGGGTGTGTAGGAGGAAGCAGCAGCAGCAGGCTTACAGCTTGCAGACAAAAAAAATCTGCCTTATCTGATGGCTATTATTGAAAATGCGAGGTGTAGCCTGGGCTGGGTAATGAAGGGGAGCGAGCGAGGGGGAGCAAGGAGCGTGGAGCTGCATACTGATGAGTGGAGGAGTACTTGATAAAAAGAATTCTGGCTGCCGGCCGTGCATTGCTCATTGTGGAGTACTCCAACAATCACACAGAACGCAGACCAGCCTAAGCTGACAGCTTGATATGCCTTCTTCTGCTGCCTGGTTTTGGGGACTGTATGACGTACTGGTCGGTAGTAAAGATTAATATGTAAGAAATGTGGAGCTAGGATCAAGTCATACTCCACAGCCTGCCTGGCAAACTATGTTTTACTTCTGACTTTGCTCTCTCGCTGAGAACGTTAATCTGTCAAGCTGGCGGGCTCCTTTGATAGCAACTTTCCCAGGAGCATGATGTGGCAATGCCACCTCTCAGCCCAGGACTACCGCTATTACCCCGTGGACGGCTACTCCCTGCTTAAACGCTTCCCTCTTCATCCTCTTACAGGACCCAGATGCCCTGTCCAAACAGTGGGACAATGGTTGGAAAGCATTGGGCTACCTCAGTACGAGAACCACCTGATGGCTAATGGATTTGACAATGTGCAGTTTATGGTAAGACGCTCTCTCTGTCCATGGAGCTGCCTTTTGTCTGTCTTTGCTTCTTATGTGTCTTACATGGCTCAGAAGCAGCCTGATTTGCACCGAAACCCGTCAGTTTTATATATGTGACTGCATCAGAAAATCGGATGCCCTTAGGACTGAACTTACTGTGTACATATAGACACTTACTGAAAGATGAGATCTGTAGGCATCCATATACATATGTAGTATATGAATGAACCTGTGAGAGTACTATTTATAGGCAGTGACAGAAGATTAACATTTATATTCTCCCTGTCATTCTTTGTGTGATGTTTATAAATTTTTAATCTCAGAATACCCAGTTAGATTCTAGCATTCTTCAGTTAATTCTAGATTCCTAAAAAATTGTTATTTCATTTGAACATTAGCATTTAGTGATTGATTAGACAATTTGTTTTGTATACGGTGTGAAGATCATTGTTTTTTCCTGGTAATTGTTTGATAAGCTGTTTAAATTTTGTGGATGACCTTTAGTTCATTAGTAAATTGCTTCAGATGGTCAATTATTGAGAGCATTCCCTTACTTACACATGCTGATTGAAGAGTACTGAAGTATTGCTTATTACTTTAGGTAGAAAACAAGCACTTAATCAATTAATTGTCAATATTTAGAAAGAGAGGCTGATGGACAAAGTGCATTCATGTACTTCTGAATACTGGTCTGCATGCAGTCTAAACCTGGCGTGTGCAAACTTCTCACTGTGATGAATATAGGTGAGCAAGGAGGATGGGGAGACATGCAGACCCATAATACAGCTTTCTAATCATTTACATACCTCCCCCAGTGCTCATCAGTTTCCCTTGTTAAGCTACGTCACAATCCTTATTAGCTTTCCTTGCTTTTAAGGTCCCATCACACATATTACTGATCCCTAAATTTAGAGAGAGCTGCATAACATAAGCATGTAGCACGCAAATGACTTGTAGAAATAATTAATAACTATTTCTAAATAAAATGCTGTGGCTAACACCTGAAGTTTATTAATATCAGAATTGATAAGAAAATACTGAGGACTAGTCATTTCCATTTGAGAATATTTTTCTCGAACCTTGACTTGACTACTGTAGATTTTAAAATTATTCAAATTGTTAAACTTCTGCCTCTTCTCCAAAAATATGTATGCCCCATGAGCTTTTTTTAAAAAAAATACAGAAATGTAGTAAGACGTCTGAGCTCGAAGTAATTGTGTACTTAGAACTCTTTATGAACCTGTTTTTTGGAGTCAGATGTGCAACTACTGTTATTGTTCTCATGTTTAAGAGTGCTGTCAGTGATTAGACAGACAAGATATCGTGGGTATTGAAATAAGAAAAAAATGGAATTTCTTCAATTGCTATGAGAGTCTTAGGACACTGAGCAGAATCAGGACAGACTTGGGACACCCAACAGATAACACTAAGAATTAGGAGGAACTATGAAACAGAAAGAAAGTCTTTTCATCGTTAGCTATACTTATTGCACATTTTGATAAGTATCCTTTCTCATAACCACTCCTCAAACCCTCATCCAAATTTATCCTGGTCCCATGAAAAGTTAGGTAGGTCTCTGGATTCTCTGGATTATTTGTCTGCTTTGAAAGATTTTAATTCAGCATAATTTTCCTCTGAATATTAAATGCTTTTGAGCAAATATAATCCCTTTTTGAAAGCCTGGAACTGAAAGGTTAATCAAACAGGTTTCAAATAAGCATTTGGAGAGTGTAAGAAACATTCATGAATGAATTATGTATAAGCACTCCAAAATGTATCTGGGAGGCAAAAATCCTGGACATATGTGACAAAACCAAGGTCTGATTTTCTCCATAGATTATTGTCCTTATTTTTTCAATTTCAAGTATTATATATAATTTTCCAGAAAATAAGAAAACAGTTAATTCAGATGAGTCAATAAAATATTTTCTTCACAAGATAGAATTAATTTTTAAAAATCTTTGAATTATCATTTAGAGCAGTTAATTAATTATGAAGATGAAGTAAATCATAAAATGGTGTCATCAATTATTGCTTTATATGCTTCTGTACACCATTTATTTGCTACTAGTATCATAAAAAATCAATTTCTACCTCTATAAAAATTGTTTATTGATCACCATAATCTAATTTATTTAATTATGAACTTAGTTGAAGTATATTAATATACTCAGCCCACTTTAAAAAACAGATTTCATTAATGTGGTAAAAAAATCTGTTAGACCTGCTTAGCCTCTACTCAGTATCACATTCTAGCTTTTGTTTTTCTTGAAACACATTCTGACCTGCATTTATTCATCCTGTTGCCTAAGCAACAAGCACCACACTCCTATTAACTATGATGTAGTACAGGTCTTATTAGCTTTTTAGAACAAGACAGTGGAGACATCAAAAGGATATAATTAATGTTGGTTGAAACACCATAGCACATCCATGCATAGATAGACTTTATTTAGGAAACATTCTCAAGAGTTAATTTTTCATTTAATCAATAATCCATTAATGAATGTTAGTTTTAAAGGGTTCATATAAGTAACTTCCAAAGTATCTATTGAAAGCTTTTAAGAATTTTTTTGCTAACTCTGCTCCTCATACTCTCCTACATAAACACAATATATGGATGATTTATCCACATGGCTATGATTAACTTTAACAAAGATTTCTTCCATCAATTCCTAGACATGCTTAGAAAAGAAGGACCCCCATTTATTTTTAAATATCTATCAAGTATTGCTTCTCCTTTGGGCTCTTAGTACTTATCCATGATTTTGTTCATGTGTGAATTTTTTTCGATATCTGAAAGTCAGAATTCCAAACTTTTTCTTTATGTATCTAGTTCTGGTTTGCAGAATAGTTATGCACACACTTTTGACCCTTCTGTATCCCTAAGAACATAAAATAAATGGAAATTGGTACAAAGAATAGCTACAAAAGTATATCAGTTCACTAAAGACTTTGGGAAAGTCAGATCTATGTTGCAATCATAAGCCCCTTAAACACAGAATCATTTGTCTGAAGGCTTATCCCGGCCCCACTTTACCTGTTCATCATGTCTGAAATCATATATCATCAGTTCCCTCCTAGTTAGGCATGTCTACCTGCTACCCACTAGCCTATGGGAATGTTACCCTGGTACTCTGACATCCCACCTATTTTCCCTGAGTTTGCAACATATAGAATGTGTCTAAGGATCAGCAATACTTTTTTTTTCGTCAAGGAGTTTAGATATGAAGAGATTACTATACAAAATGCATATGGTTATTTACTTCCTTATTATATGTTTCTATCATCCTCTCTTTTTTCCAAGTCTAACAACAGCTTCCTAAATTTTATTTCAAACTATCTATTCTTGTCCTGATGACTGGTCATTTGTACTCTCCCCAACTCCCTCTTGGACAGCTATTTCCTTTTCCTCCTCTCTATCTTTTATCCTCAAAGGTCTAACTCAATTCCTGCCTTGTTTACATAGCTTTCCTTAACAACTCCAGTCTTCAGCAGCCTCTCTTTCTCTGAACTCTGTAGTGGTTGTATTTGGTGTGAAAAATTATATTTGGCATGCCATTATTCACTCTCTAGGATTAGAAGTTTTCACTTGTATATATCTTGTCTCCTGAACTAGACTGGAAGCTCTTCAAGTCCAAGTTTTGTAAATTCAATGTCCTTACCTTTCTCACAACTCCTAGCATAATACTTTATACATAGCTATCACCCCATAACAACTGGATTGACAGCAGATTCTTGTAGAAGGACCTCTAGCCTCATTTTAAAACTGGATGCCTTGTTTTGCCAGTGGAAACATGGGGAATTAGTACTCTTGATTCATTCACGCAAGCAACACTCATTAAACATTTTCTACGTGCATGGGACAGTTCATTACTAAGAATGTAACAGTGAACAATATATGATCCTTGACCTCAAGCAGTTTACAGTATTGCCCTCAGACCTATCATATTATTTGCATGCACGTTGCACACACATTCCTTCATGTGTTTACACACATTCATGCACACACACACAATATCATGATGATCTTGTCCCCCATCCTTCCCTGTAATCACCATGCTTCAGCATGTTACTGAGTAGAAATTGTTTTTCCAGCAACAAATTGCAGTAGGCAATGGAAGAGGTCAAATCTATCATAGCAAAGAGTAAAGGAAGATAAAGACAATGATAACATCAAAACACTGGCAGTGTTATGGTAGATTTATCGTCCAAATATTGAAGTAAGAAGTTTATATTACTTGCAGGAGGACTGACTTATAGCCTCACTAGGATAACTAGCTGACAGTTATATTTGTAAACTCTAATCAAAAAGCATAAAAAATAAAATTATACCAACTTACTTTTTTTTTTTTTTTTTTTAGTATCTCCTGTCTTTCTAGCAATTGCCATCTAGGCTGACTTAGGATGCTTTGACCATTATTAAAACGTTCAAAATGCAGCTCTTACAGAGTAAGAAAGAAAAATAATACCAGGAGCCTTATGTGAATTGGCATTTTTGTACACTTGGGTGGGTAGTACTCAAAAAGGACTTGCTGAAGGTCAAAGTGAGTAGTGCCTATTAGACACTGAAGTGGAGCCACAGAACTCTTGGAAGTCACCCACTTGAACAAAAGATTTGAGCAAGACTGATATTATAAGTATTTCACTGAAATTCTTTTTTCCATTTTTGTGGTGCATTTTACATGCTAATGGACTTACTTCTCCTTTCCTCTTTTATGTAACTTTTCTGTAATAAGAGCACCATTTGCAATTGACCTGATAAAATGACCTTTTAAGTATCTTAGCAGCATATCATGATCCAAGTAAGAAGTTAAACTTGTGAAGCAGAAAAATAAATTGTCCCTAAAGGGCAAGACTAATAGCCCCCATGATGATTTCTTGTTTCAAATATTGTTTAAGAAAATTTTATAAAGTTACTGAGATTTAAAGATACAAGAGAAAAATACCTGCCACACTCCCTACGCCTTCCTGTTTCTGAAACAGGCGAGGCCCCGAGTTGAGTGGGTGGCTTTATATTGAAAGTGCAGCTATAATTTTCCAAACTCATTTAGGCCAGTAGTTACACACCCACTTCATTTTTTTCAACTACAGGCATTTAAAATCTGTTGGTATCCAAAAGCCAAAGCCAGGAGGGAGTTATTCTTTAATCTGAGCAAGAGCTTAATTACAAATATAATAGGCCCCAGCCTTGCAGTGGTGTGAGAGAGAACTAAAGCAAGACTTCTCATTTCCACTGTCTTGCTTTTCTATGATTTGGTTTACTCATCTGTAAAATCAATCTAATGAGAGATCTAGGTGAAATGTTCTTTGGGCATGTTACTTAATATTTTGAGCTCTTTAAAGATGCAGGGTACAATATTAGTGCTGGCAGAGCTATTAATTGTTCTTGTAGATCTCATTAGCCTTGGAAGGACACTGATTGTGCAGTAGAAAGTCAGAAATGTGAGTATGTTCAGGGATGACCATCTTAGAAGGATGGCTTTCAGAAAAAACATTAGCCACAATTCTATTCTAGTGATAGCAAGGAGAGTCTTTTCTTCCACCTGGCAGGTTTTCACATTACATTTTTAAACATTAAAATACGCTGCCCCATTTTCTAATAATGCAGTACTACAACTCCCATTCCTAACTAATGCTGACAAGAATTGGCCTTTAATTTAGTCATGCAGCATATTTGCATAATTTGATCTCCACTATTGCTTCAAATGACCAGATATTTGGAATGAAGAATTTACTTCATGGATCAGAAAACTTATTAAAACTGCTGAATTACAGACTAATTTTAAGAAATCCAGCCACAATCATACTTCTTTGCTTCTTTAAAACGACACATCTCTCAGATGAGTGTTTGGGGGAGATGGTCTCCATTTTCTCACTTTTAGTCACCTCCTTAACTGCTATAATCCTGCCTGCTTCCCAACTCTTCTGCTAAAATTATTCTCTTTTAACTCCGTTGTGACCCGCTTCTTGCCAAATCCCAACCCCCCTTTTTTCTCACTTCATTTCTCTTTGCTCTCTTTACAGTATGTGATTTTCACTCTCCAAGCCTTATTGATATTTATTTGGGTTCTATGACATTACACTGCCCTTTCCAATCATTCTGAGTCTCCTGATCCTCCTCCTGCCTCTCAGTGTGGGTGGTGCTCTCCCTGTCCATGCGTTAGGGAGATCATTGCTTCTCACAAATCCATAGCTGTCCCCGCTCTTCACCTCTTTCTACCTGGCTTCCAGTAGAGTCCAGCTACTCAACAAACATTTCCATTTACATGTCTGCATGCGAAGCATTTAGCATAGACCTAGCAGAGAATAAATACCCAACAAATGTTGAGTATTACTGCAGCCAGAGTGATCTTTCTAAAGCACGTGTTTACTTTAGCACACTTCTGCTTAAAATACTTGAACGGTTCTCAATTACCTATGAGAGATTATATTTCTAAAATCCTTAATATAGCGTTCATATTCAGGATTCTTTATGACCTGCCTAACCCCGACTTATTTTCCAGCCTCATCTGTTACCATTTCCTCTCTTTACAGTTCTGGAGAACTGTATATTTTTCTTTCATTGCTTGGCCTTTACACATGCTGCTCTCTGCTGAGAATGACCTTCCTTCTCCTCTTAACTCCTCTTTATCCTTTACTTCTTAGCCTACTTGTCACTTCTTTTAGCTGTCACTTCTTCCCTGACCCTCCATGTATGGGTTAGGAAGCTTTCTTCTGTAATTCTCTTTCTTACCACGTATCTTCCTATGCCAGATTACCTATTTACTTGTCCACCTACCCTCACCACCTCTGCCACACACAAACACTCGAACAGGGGTTGGCAAACTTGTTCTGTAAAGGGTCAGGTAGTAAATATTTTAGGTTTTGAAAGCCATATGGTCTCTGTTGCAACTATTCAACTCTGCTGTTGTAGCATGAAAGTAGTTATAGACAATATGTAAATGATGGGCATGGCTATGTTCCAATAAAGCTTTATTTACGAAAACAGGGAGATTTGGTCACAGAGCCATGGTTTGCTGCCCTTGTACTCAATTTGAAATTCCTTGAGTATTAGAAATATGTTTTGATCCTCTGTACCTCCAGGTATAACCCATGGCTTACACATGTAGACACGATAAATGTTTGATGAAAGGAAGAAAGAAGAAAGCAAATAAGGATGAAGGAAAGGAAGGAAAAAAAAAAAAGGAAAGAGAAAGGGAGTGAGGGAATCAGACAGTGACAATAGCAAATTTCCTGAATGCCTATTTGGTTTAAAGAGAATCTGGCCAATAGAAGGATGTTCAGAGCAAGATTCAACCTTCAGGAGTCTGACAAGAGCTACAAAGGGTGTTTTTGCTCTAACCAATCAGACTGGAGTATGTTTCCAGCAAGGAAACAGCACAGGTATAGGAACTAGAAAAACACAGCTGCAAAGGAAGCCCGTTTTTCCCTCTGTTTGGAATTCCTTTCTCCTCTTCTTCACCTAATTGTGCAGTATTGTTCATGACTCAGCTTAAGCATCACTTCCTCCAGGAAGTATCCTCTAATACTGTCCTGTCATCGGGTTGGCATAACTGCCCTGTTTCCGTGCACCCCTGGCACCTTGTCTTTAGCGCTTTGCTAGTCCTTATTATATTACATTGCAATCATGTTATCTGTTCAGATGTCTGCCTCCCACCTTAGAAAATGAGTTCCTTAGAGGCAGAGATTAGGTCTTATTTATCTTTGTATTCCTAAAGCCTAGCACAGTGCCTGGCACATAGTAGCTTCTCAATAAATATTGATTAAATGGAATTTTAAAGTTCTATTCAGTGTAATATAAATTATCCCATGTAATTCTTCCCATAGCCCTGTCAGTAAGTATTAGTATCCCCATATTTATAAGTGAAGAGAATGAGACTCAATAAGGTTAAAAAAATTGCCTAGCACCACCTGAATTTCAAAACCGAACTTCTTTAACCTAAAAGTCCCTACTCAATTCACTAAGACCACATTAATTCAACATTCTTCTCTTCATTCATTCAGCAAATGTTTATAGAACCCCTGTTAGATTGCAGACACTGAACAGGATGTGGGCCCTGCCCTTGAAGCACTCTCAGTTTGTTGCACTCCTGGTTCTTTGAGGGGCTTCTTTATCTTACTTCCTCTTACCTTTCCACTTTGTCCCCAGTACTGCTCATGAGGGCCTCTGCTTTAACCAGAGCAGAATCCTACTGCCAAATAAATGTATACCTTCACTTTTGTCCATGATTTCCCTCCTACCTAACATAGGCTCTCTCCTTCAAATTGCCTATTCAAGAAAGACCCATTCCTTAAGGCCCTGGTCTCTCCACCTGCTCTGTGGAGCTTTCCTCTACTGGTCTGGACCCTGCCCACCCCTTTCTCTTCATCTTTCACATCTCTTAAGCTCTGGCCATGTTGAATTACTTATAGTCCTTCATCTGTGCCACACTTGCTCACAAATCCATGTCTTTGCACATATTGCATCTTATATACACTGCTCTCTGCCCAGAACACTCCCTTCCTGCACTCATTCTCAGCCTGGGTAATTCTGACTTCAAAAGCCCAGCTCAGAGGTTCCTCTGGGGAGCCTTTAGCAAATTCTTTGGTATGGCTCAACTATCCCTCACTGACCTCCCATGGCACCCTGTACTTCTATTGGAGCAGGCTTATCATACAGGGCTGAATTATCTGCTTATACTTAACTCCTTCCCATGAGAAAGAGAACAGCGTCTTGTTCGGTGTTATTTTCCCAGTCACTGGAACATAATGGGTCCTTATGTAGTTTGCTAGGGCTGCCATAACAAAGTGCCACAAACTGGGTGTCATAAACAATGGAAATTTATTGTTTCACAGTTCTGGAGGCTGGAAATCCAAGATCAAGGTGTTGGCAAGGTAGGCTCCTCTGAGGGCTGTGAGGGGGGCTCTGTTCTGGGCCTCTCTCCTTGGCTTGGAGATAGCTGTCTTCTCCCTGTGTTTTCACGTCATCTTCCCTCTGTGCATGTCTGTGTGCAAATTTCCTCTTCTTATAAGGACACCTGTCATGTTGGATTAGGGCCCACTCTAATGACCTCATTTTTACCTTGATTACCTCTGTGAAGACCTTATCTCCAAATAAGGTCACATTCTGAGGTACTAGGGTTACGACTTCGACGTATGAATTTGGGGGGAACATAGTTCAGCCCATGACAGTCCTTAATAAATGTGTGTGCACATGTGTCCTTTGTTTATTATTGCTCATGTTGCCAAGCACAGTCCATAATGGTCACACAATAAATACTTGATTAATTGAATTAACCTACTTGAGGTTTACATGAGATTTAAAAGGTTTAATGAAATCTGATATTACTCTTTAATCAATGATAAATACAATCTTCCTGATAACTTACAGTTTTTCCATGCATGGGTAATCATGTACAAGGTCACACTGCTGGTTAATACGAGAACCAGCAAGGCCAGAACCAAGAACTTCCTAGCTCTTTAGCCCTGTGCTCTTTGTATTCTGTTTTGCAGCTCTGCTGGCCACTAAAAAAAATCACATTTACAAGAAATATTCATTTGGTTGCCATCCTTGTGGTTGATAACTCCCTGATAGAAGAGCCCCAAGGGAATAGATGGTTAAATAAATAATGTTTTATAGGAAGGAAAGAAAGTATAACCAGTTTAATAATATAACTACTGTTTATCAAGAACATGTTATATACTTTTTCACATACATTATATTTACCTCTCCCACAAATGTTACAAAGTATGTAGTGTTATTTCAGTTTTTAAAATGACAAAACTTAGAGAGGGACTAAATATCTGGCCCAAAGCACTCAAATTTCAAAGCCAGATCTATCTGAGTCCAAAAGGAGAAATTTTCAATAAAAGTTCCTGGAGCAACATACTGTAGGTGAGCTGAGAAAGGTATGAGTTCTGGACAAACGAAAGTAGCATAAGCATTCCTTGTTCTTGGAAGGATAATGATTCAGAGGAGTGCCAAGAAGAGAGGTGAGGGAGAAGAAGAACATTGCCCCATACAGATATTAGGTAGTCCAGACTAAGGCAACTTCCCACCAAATACAGGGTTATAAAAATACGGATGCACTTCCAGATCAAGTCTGTCCTCAGACCATGAGACCTGAGTGGGAGTCATTCCATGCGTAGAGGAGACACAGCATCAAACAGGAGCAGTGTTCCTGGAAGACATGCTTTGCCCTTCAGTATAATCCCTTCTAAGGTGTAATGAGTTGTCATTATGAATAGCTACACATTTTTATCCACAAGAAAACTCAAGCTATAGAGACATAGAAACAGTACCTTATAGGTCATTGGATACAAGTCCCTGACTTCATCCCAGACTTCCTAATCTGGTCTGTGTGTACCATGCACATCATAGACATTAGGAACTATCTATTCATTTAAGAGCATGTAATCTAAAAGAGTATAGAGAAACAAGAGCCTTATGACTCTACTTATAAATTATAGAGGCATATTAGGAGGAGAGAAAAATACAATGAATAATTAATATAGGCCTCTGAATATCAAGTCATTGATTTCTGCCCCTTGAGTCCACAGAATTACATTTCAGATTGTTAAACTTTTACCTTCTGTCAGACTGAGCAAAGATGATTAAGATTCATATCCAAAGCATTGTGGAACATCTAGGGTTTATAAGCGAATGTCTGTTTAGATGGCTGGCAGGAAAAATCAGATTTGTCCTTCCAGAATTTTGAAGGAGATCTTGGAATAAGAGGCCTAGAATTTAAAGTATCTCAAATTTATTTGACAGGAGTTATATTACACATTCTTTTATCAGAAAAGAGTAATCCTGTAAAGAAGGAGCTGAGCATTTAGTATTCACCACGCCTATATAACTATATAGCCCATCCAGTTGTCTGCTAGCTCAGAAAAAGTGAACAGAAATATACAGGTTGGCCAATATCTGCTCCAGAAATCCCTCGCTCTTCCTAAAGGAAGGAAGCAAAAGGTCATTCATACCAAATCAATCATTTAAGAACTGCTGGATAAGTAATAATGAGGTTCTTTTTTGGGAGAGTGAGATGAAGGATATGTTATACAGTCAAAAAACATAATCCACTTACTTCTTGGTAAGTAATTACAATATAGTAGAAATAAGAATACCATATTAAATTCTTATTGAACTTTATAGTCTTTAAAACTCTTACACATATATTATCTAAATTAATCTGGAAGACAAAATAAATAAATTTTATTTACAATTCTAGCATAAAGGGTGTGACATTAGGCAAGTTTTCCGCTCTGTAATCTCTGAACAAGCTCAGATATAACTTGATTTGTTTTTCAAAACCCTCCCTCAATCCTATGTCTGATCTAGATGCTACCTGCTTACTCTTCTTCCCTTCAAAACCAAGCTTCTCAAAAGAAATGTCTACAGTTGCTGGTTTGCCCTTCAACTCAATACAATCAGGCCTTGGTAAATTAGCCACTGTCAGTATCCTGAAATTATTTTTAAATGGTGACTAATGAACTCCTATTTCCCAAGTAGAATATACTCTTTCCAGTCTTTATTTACTCCATCTTTCTGTGGCCTTTTTCCTGTTGCCCACTCTTTTCCTCCTTGGCTTCTATATCTTTGGCGTCTCCTGCCCCAGTAGCCACCCCTTCTCTGTCTCCTTTGTAGACCTCCTTGCCTCTAATTGTCCCCTAGGGCTTAGTCCTTTCCTTTTTCTCTTCTCACTGCACACATTCACCTTAGGTGACCTCACTTATACTCAACAAATGCAAAAGTTTTCTACTTTCTCTAGTGTACTGACCCTTCAAACTCAAAGTATCTAAAAGTGGAATGACCTTCCCCCCGCCAAATTTATTCCATGAGAAAGTGATCAATCGGGTAGAAAGATGACAAGTAAGATGAAACTAGAGAGGTAGCCACCAGATTTGGCAACATAGAAGCCACTGGAGAACTTGACAAGAGCACATTCAGTAGCGTAAGAGGTACAGAAGCCGTATTGCATTGGATTGAGGAAGTAGTAGACAACTGTTAAAAGAAGTTTTGGTGAGAATAGGAACACAGAGATAAGCAAATAGCTGAAAGGTGATTTGGACGTCAAAGGGAGGGTTTTTTAAACAGGAGAGACTAGTGTCACGTTTGGCTACTGAAAGGAATGATCAGGTAGAAAGGGAGGTAGTGAAATTGGAGAAGAAAGAGGGAATGACTGAATGAATAAAGGTGAGAGGGGTTGTGATCCAGAGACAAGTGAAAGAGTTGTCTTTGATGGGGATATTCCTATTGTAATTGGACAAAAGACAGAGAGAATGGGTACCATGATGATTTGTATAGAGAATGATGAGAATATGGAGGTGTGTTTCCTCTAATGGCTTCTATTTTCTAGCAAATTATGAGACAAGGGTATGGAAGATCTGAAGCAAGAGAAGATATTAGAGTCATATCAGAAAGCAGGACAGAGAATTTACTAGGAAAATGGAGTAGAATTACAGGGCCATGTTGAAGGCTTGTTTGAGATTTGTAATCATTATGCTCAATAGGAATGGGAAAGACGATTGCACTCTGAGGCACAGAATTGCTTTCACAGTCTGGCTCCCTCTCCTTCTTGGTGTGAGATGGTGGGCTAGTCATTTAACCTCTGTGAGCATCAGTTTCCCAAGTGCAAATAGGAGATGCTACCACCCGGTTCACAAGGTTGTGATGAGAATTAGATTAAAGCTAACTGTGTGCTTTCAGTAGGCAATGAATCATGATGGTGACAGGAGTGCCTGTTCCATTTAGCTGGGAAGTCACTTTGGAATTACTGACAGCACAATGATACACAAAAATTGCCACAAGGCTTCATTGCTCTCGCCCTCATAATACATGGGATACAAGGAAAACGCTTATATGAATTATGCGAGGAACACTGAAATACCCGTAACCCAGCTATCTCAGTGACCTTATATCAAATAACTCTAAAGATGTTGGAAAGTTATGTCACCTTAATTCACTCTTACTCACTGCAGACCTTGATTAATCGACTGCAAGAACACTCAAAGAACTGAGCCTTTCAGGCTTAGTGGCCATGCAGTATTGCATGCAGTTGGCAGAGTACTATGAGACTTCCAAGGAACTAGATTGCCTGTAGTGCTTTCCCCAAGAAACATACTCAATGACACCCCCCTGTTCACAGCAATAAAATATTCTCTTAACTAGGATTGATCAAATTGTGATAATTAATGTTTATGAATATATTTGAATACCCAAGAGTCTAGTAGCTTTGTCGTCAAGGATAACTAACCTAAAGTTGCATCCAGACTATAGAGTGTATTAGCAAATACTATGAAGTGTATTAACAAATAGACTATGAAGACTGTAGCATTTTAAAATATAAATTTATGCTGTTCAAATCTGCATCTTTTATCCTTTAACATGTGTTGATAATCTAAAGTAGAAAGTACATAAGCATTTGTGAAGGGGACCCCAGGAAAATCTTTTTGAATGGATTCCTAGGAGATTTATCCATTCGTTTCTGAGGAAACACCTATTGAGTACTCATCAAACTGTGCTAACTGTGGTAGAGACTACAGAGGCATAATACAGGTTCTTGTTAAAGATCCTACAGTCTACCCAGGAGCTGAGACTAGCATACTTAACAGCTAAATAGCAATACACATTCAAATAGGAATAAACGACAGCAGTGTAAGTGTTTTCAAACATAGAATGTAACTAATAGAGAAATGAGTGTTAGAATCTATGAATTTCTCTGAGTCCTGAGAAGGAAAAGATGTCACTGAGCTGGAGTGATCAGGGAAGTCTTTCTGGAGGAAGTGGGCCAGGGTAGGATTTGCGTAAACAGTGAAGAATGGGGCCAATGATATAAGGTTGAATGAAATCATGAACAAAGGTGGTGAGGTTGCAAAATGCATTTAGTATTTGAAGAACAAAACAAATACTGATCTGGCAACAATCCTAGGGATCGTGTAATGTCTCTATGAATGAAATCGTTACCTACCTTATGAAATGATGGTTCCGATACTACACATGCACCATATGGAGAGACAGCTTAATGATCCATCACTGTGCCCAGATAGGCTCACCCAGATGGCAGCATACACGTGCACATCACACATATAGACAGCAAGGAGGGATGAGCATGGAAACATCTGTCTGACTGATTGGCCTTCTATTTCCAGATAATGCTGAAGAAAACAAAGTTACTTAAGTTACATTAGGTGTTCCTCCAAATAAGCCCATCTTTCTGAGGGCTAGTATAGTGTCTCAAAGCAAATCTGTTTTTCAGTAGTTTCATATCAGCTGGAATATCCTCCTATCCTCCAAAACTAAATTCACTCATCTCTTAGATCCTTTGCTTCTTCAAAGATATTCACTGCTCTCATTTACCAATAGCTAAACGAATCATCCTCACTTTCACCTTGGATCTATGACCACTGCCGAAAACACCTATCAACCTTCTCCTCTCTAAAACTCAGCTTGCTTGAAGTGTTCCAAGAATTCAGACGAGGAAACATTTGCTTAGCTGCCACTTTCATGTGCCAGACATTATGCTAGGGCTCCTAAATACAAAGATTGATCATAATAATGATAATAATAATAAATACTTATATAATGCTTATATTTCAGGCATTGTTCTAAGTGTTTTACATATATTGACTACTTTAATTCTTTCTATACTTTATTTTATTCTATACTTTAATTCTAAGGAATTAATAGTATACCCAGTCTCTCCTCTCATGAAGATTACAATCTACAAGAGAAACAAACATGAAAACAGACAAATTCCTTCAGCTTTATAATCAATTGAAACTATAATTCAGAGTAGAGTGGAGGCCCTCAAAACAAGTGACTCAGCCAAGGCTCCATAGAAGAGGTCGGGTTTATACTCTTAATGGATTGGGAAAATTCATAGCCTGATAAAGGCAAAGCGATAGAGCAGCCTTCTAGGCAAGTGGAACAGCATGTAATTAGTATGGAGGCACATAGGGATATACTCAGTAGTTTAGGTCCAGGTGGGGTGCAGGGGACAAAAACAAAAGAGGCAATATGTAAAACCAGAGAGATCAACATGGGCCAGATCGGAGGCAGTCCATGTTTATTCCTTTCCAACTGGAATCTCCAGAGCCCTCTCTGTATAATTGAGAATGATGTGTTTATTTATTTCTGTCTTTTGATACATGTGAATATCTGCTTTCCTTCCCCCTCTGTACCCTTAGCCCCTTTCAGTTTGGAGTGCTTTGAGAAAAGTTCATTGCAGGGTCTTCTCCTCCCTTGTCACCCCTACAGAACCTCCCAGTGAGCACTCAGTGTCAGTTGAGGCTAATCATCAGGCTGTGGTTGTAGGTGATTATCTGTGCTGCCTGGCAAGGCTGAGTCCAGGGATGGTAATTACATTGGCGTCAGTGGAGACTTCTTGTGTCAGAGATCCCGTTAGAGAGCATTTTATTGATACTAATTCGGAAGGCTGTTCTCCAGCTCAGGGAAAACAGTGTACTTTAAAAGGCTGTAATCAGAGCTTACCATTTCAATAGCACTCTTCAGAGCCAAAGTCTAGATGCTAAAACTTAAGGCTGCTTTGCTTCCTGTTACGCCACAACCAAGACAATGACAGCACTAAATAGGGTCTTCCTCCTTTGTGTCCTAGAGAGCACTCCTGGAAATGAAAAAGAGGAAGAGGTTTGGCAAAGGGATGAGTGGATGGCTGTGACTCCTTAGTTATTTCATTTATTACCTCACCCTCTTCCCAGAAGACTGTTTACAATAGACATAGGACAATTTAAATAACTACACGGTAGTAAGGGAATTTGGACATTAAGATCAGCATAAAGGAGCACACATTTAAAAAATTTTTTGCAGTAATACATATATATTTTTTAAACATCAAAACAAATGTACAAATAAAATTTAAATGTAAAAAGTTTCCTTCACTCTTCTCCCCACTCCCTGCCCCACTCTCCAGAAGCAGATACCTGAAACATTCTGTATTTAGTCCTTCTGGAAGGTATTGCCATATGATATGCATGTATCCTACTTCTCCCTCTAGCAACTTTAGATATCATTCACTGACATCTGGATATGATAGATGAAGATTTAGCTCATTTATACAATCAGCTTTTCTCTCTCTTACCTGCTCCCACCCCCAATAGAGTTGCAGACTAAATCTTAGTTCACAAAATCAGATGCTCTGGAATATCACTTTTTTATGTTTTAAATCAACTTAGTTTTGACTCCATACCAGAGCTAGCATGAAATTCCATTGCCATCAGAATTGGCTTCTATTGTCACTCCACGATACTAGAGATCCAAATGTTGTCTGGCAAATGGGAACCTGTGCCCCAAGGTGGTCCCTGCTAAAGTCCTCATTGTCCAAACTTGCAGTGGTACCTTGAAGTCCAGTATTTCTCTGCCAACATGCCACTCATGGGGTGTGGGAGTGCTTATCAGGGATGAAAACCCAATACCTGGCTCCTGCTCCCACCCCGCTGAGGTTGGGCGTCAATGATGATGGCCACACACCATTCACATTGTTATTTAAGCTAGAAGCATGACAGCTCTCCTAGAACTTACCTTTTATTTATTTCTAATAATTGTTTTCTTTTTCTTGTCATTTCTGATTACTTTTCCTTTCTCTTGCGTTTCTGCTTTTATTTTGTCCTCAAGTTTTCTATGGTCTCCATCATACTACTTATTTTTCTGACCCACTTTTCCCAGGGCCCTCCCCTCAGTGTTCCTGTCCCAAGCTGCACTTGTTCTCTGGGTCTGCCTCACATTCGTCATTCTGAGACTCTCATCATTGCATTCCTGAATTGAATCCACTGTTTCTTGGATATTTTCCTCTCTCTCAATTTGATTTTTCATATTGGAGCACAAACTCAAATAACTTTTTAAACAAGAAATAGCCAAGAAATACATGAGAAGTGAATTTCTAAGCCATTGTGAATCTAAAAATGCCTGTATTCTGCCCCCATGGCTGATTGATATTATGGTTTAGTGTGTAATTCCAGGCTGAATCCAATTTTTCTCAGAGCTTGGCAGGCATTGCTTCTTTGTCTTGTAGCATTTGATGTGGTTATGGAGAAGTCTGACATTGGTTCTTTTACGGGTCACCTTTTTTCCTCTCTGAAAGTTTTCAGGATCTTCTCTTTATCTTTGGTGTCTTGATGTGTCACTAACATGTGACTAAGTGGGTGTCTTTTTAATCCTGTTCCACACTTGTTAGGCACTTTAAATGTAAAGATACATTCTGGGACATTCTCTTCTATTATTTCTTTGATCACGTCCATCCCTTCGTTTTCTCTGTTGCCTTTTTGAAAATTCCTATTAGCCAGATATTTGGACTTCCTCATTCATTCCTCAATGTCTCGTCTATTCTCTCACATTTACCTTCTCTTTCTTATACTCTAAGAGATTTAGTTGTTTAAATTGATTTTTAAAAATTCTTTAAATTGATATTTTAAAATTTTGGCAATAATATATTTAATTTCCAAATATTCCTTCTCTATTCCTTTTTCATGGCACCCTTCTGTTTTTTCTTATATGTAACATTGTTTTGGACCCGTCAAGTGATACCAGTTAGGGGTTAGTTGTTTCTATTTTGAAATTCTCTTCTTGGAATTCTCTCTAGAGTTAGGTTTTCGGTTGTGCTTTGTTTTAAACTTGATCTTTCTCTGTCATACTACAGGCTACACTTCAATGACTGGTAGCTCGTGGTTTTCTGTTCATATTTCAGGAAAAGGCAATGGAAAGGCTAACTGGAAGCTCTGTGTGCACAGGCACATTTTTTTCGTTGTGGGCTTCAAGTTGTAGTGAGCAGAGTGTCCCTCTTATGAGCAGAGTGTCTCAAATACCACCACACTATCTGCTCTAGTTCTCCCCAGAAAGGGTTTTTAGATGTCTTTAGGGAATAAGTGTCCATTTTCTTTTTGGCCTGAGGAAAGAGATAAATGGCTGACAAATGTGCGTGTGCACACACGCTTGTGTGTTTATGTGTGTGTGTGAGAAAGAGAGAGAGGCAGAGAAAGAGAGACAGAGACAGAGGGAGGGAAAATGTATGTTAGGGGTAGGGAGGCAGGTGTTTCATACACAGACTTCCAATTTATCCTCATTTTCCCCTTCTCAATCTTTTCCTTCATCCCACCGTCCTTCCCTAAGGCTGAAACCTCTGGGGTTCCGATAGGCAACTTGGGCTCCTTTTTTGATTCAGGGAACACTCCAGGCTAAAGCTACCTCCACCTCACTGCACCATTCAATGCTTTTCCTGTTCTTTCTGGCTTCTGGAGACTTACTGAAACCTCTCATGTTCATACAGCTTTTCCTCACTTATCTTCATTGTTATGAGACCATGAAATTTTTATTCCTTTTCTAGATTTTTACTGGGATCTAAGAGGAAAAAAAGATAAACTAATGGGGCTCAGTACAGATCTTAAAATAGAAGCCATGGGCACAGTCACACATTCCTACTTTATTCATTAAATGATACCAAGTGAAGAAAAAACAGTTGTCTCTAAAAAGCAGTAGTAATATCATCAAGCCACAGTTTCTAAAGGAGCTTAGATATTTCTTCCATAGAGAGATAGCACATGGAGATGATTAAAAGGGTAAATTCTCCTAGATTCAAACCCCAGCCCCAAGACTTATGAGCCATATTATCTTGGGTAAATTTTTTAGCATCTCTGTGCTTCAGTTTCCACATGTGGAAACAGGCATGATAATAACTGCATACTAAGCTCATTGGGTTAAGGTGAAGTTTATTAGTCTATCCCCATAAAGCACTTGGAATAGCAAGCTCAAGTATTAGTTGTCATCATTGCTGTTATTGTCCCAAGGTCAGGACCGGGAGGCAGGAAGTAGAGCCTCTGCAGTAATTTGATAGCCTTCTAGATAGCGAAGACAGCCCTGAGTAAATTGACTTTTAGGCATCTCTAGTTGGGCCACAACTTTTCTAGCTTTTCTCACCTTGGAGTCCTGAAGGAAGTGATGGCATAGACATTCATACAAAACTATTGATGGGATACTATAAATATGATTGTGGACATGGAATATTATTTTGGCAGCAACCTCTTGAACTAAAGGGAGAGAAGAGAAGTGAGAGGTTCTGAGGCCAGCAGTACTGCAGCTGATAGGAGAAGAAATGAGTAAATATCATAAAGGACTTTTTTAAAGCCCAGATGGAGAAGTTATTTGAAGGAAAGTGATGGTTCCCATTTTTGTGATGAACAGGCTAGAACTGAATATTGCTATGCACAATGGACATGTTACCATCTACTTAGGAGATATGGAAAGTTGAAATAAATATGCAAAGAAAACATATAACAAGGAATAGTTTTCAGTGAATTTTAGCTTAAATTTCCAGCATCAAGTTCTTTTTAAAATACCATTCCTCAACCTTAAACAATGGTTAAAAAAAGTAGCTACTTTACCTGCTATGAGTGGCTACTTCATGTGCTTTGTATTACTTGATCCCACAACAGCTTTTCAAGGTAGATATTAATAACTCTATTTTAATAGATTAGCAAACAGTGGAGCAAACTGAGGTTCAGAGAAGACAAGTAACACATGACTAATAAGTAGAGGCACCAATTTACGACTCAGGTACATTATCATACTTTTATTTTTTTATATATTATTATTAAGCTCTAAAGCCCCCCTTTTTTGCCACCATACTTACTGCCTTCCACTACTCACTTTTGAAATAAAAATTACCTATTCCCAGTTTTATACCTAACGCCTCAATCATCACTATATATAGAAATCTCCATTACTTTTTCCAAACCTTTCTTCCTATTTCTTCCTCCTAGCTTATTTCTCTAAGCAGAGTGATTTCCACTTGCCAATGCACATTCCCCCTGAGCCTCCCTGTCCTGTTCTCTTCTGTGGGCTCCTCAGCTGGCTTCTTTCTCTCTAGCTTTCACTGGCATGCTCCCCTCTCCCTCATTCTGCAGCCTCCAGAGAGGCCCACATTTCACCTCCTCCTCCCAGCCCCAACACTAGTTGCAGTTCAGCATTTTGCTTCCCACCAACATTTTCTGTTACTATGGAAACTGAGAGGCAGTTCTGGAAGGAGGGGGAGTCTTGGAGCACAGTCACTGCTGGCCTTGGTGTGGGAGGGAGATGGTAGGCAGCTGGGGTTGCGGGGGGAGGAGAAGAAGAGAGTCTAGAGAACTCAGGATCCAAACCCAACCAGTTCCTGATGGAGAAAGGGACTTCTCCACTCCCTCAATGAGATGAAGAGAGGCAGAGGGAGAGCAGCCCAGTGCCGGGCTGGCTTAGCAGCTGCATCTTTTGGATGGTTGAACAGAAGGAGGCTGAGTGGGTGGCCCCCCATGGTGACGGAGCCTGGTTCCCAGGCTGCTTGTAATCTGTCCTTAATTTGCCACTGAGGAAGTTAACCTTACGTAGCTAAGAAAAAGGAAGGCTCAGGGGAGCCATCATCACAGAAAATAAATATGCTCCCATTATAAATGAAGTAACAGGATAATTTACAGTCTCAGAAGGTGATGAGACAGGAAGAAATGGCCTGTATCTAATGAAAAGTTTAAGCTAAAAATTAGGAAAAAGAGCTTTACAAGAATGGTTGTTCTGCAAAAACAACTGAAACAAAGTACAGAGCATTTCACTGGCAGATAATTTAGTCCATGCCTTCAAGAAACTTATTTGAGCTTGGCAAAAGGCCTGGGACCCTCAAACTTTTGTCATTTAATTAGAAGAATAAAACTTGACTATATACCGTGCAATCAGTTTCATGCCAAAGGGGAGAGATGACTGAGACCTGGAATCAAAAAGTCAGTAAGGTAGAATTGGAAGTGAATTTATCTTAATAAGCATTAAGTAAGTTAAGAAAGCAAAACTAAAGGGCCTCGTGAAATCCCGTACAATATAATCACTCACTCTGTAAACCAGCAAGGGTTTACTGTATGTCGGAGACTGTACTGGACCTTTGAGATTGGGAGAGCCAGTGGGGAAGCAGGAAGAAGCATAAAACCAAAGATGAATGAACCACGGGCACTGGTTTTCTGGAGCTCCCAGCTGAGGAAGAGACAGATTCATAAACAAATTGTTTCAATGCAATATAGCTAGTTTTATAGCACAGATGTCCTCCAAATGCTGTGGAGCATCATGAAGTTCTTGCTTAACTCTGACTGTGGGAAGCAGGGAAGATTTCATTGAAGTGGTCTCTGAATCAGTCCTTAAAGGATGAGCTGAAGGAATCAGCAGGTATGGAAACTCAGGAAAAACTTCCAGACAGAGGGAACAGCATGTACCACGAGGCATGAAGACATGACAATGCAGAGCATGTTCAGAAATAGAGGGATGTCACTGGAGGCTCAGTGTGTGTGTGTCAGGAATGGGAGAAGCAGGAATGGAGGTTAAAAATATAAATTAGGACCAGATCACCTGCTCCTCAAATACCATCCTATGAGGTTTAAACTTAATTCTGTAAAAAATGCTAGGAGTAGCACAATGTCATGGTAAGATTTGTGTATTCATACTCTGACTGTGGCGGCAATATGGAGGATGGATGGAGGGAAAAGAAGGACTATAAGCAGGAGGGCCTGTTAGGAGATATGAGAAAGTGATTGGCTATAGTGATGGACAGGAAACAGATTCAGAGATACTGTGGCAGAAAAATGGATGCAACATAGTAAGACTGGACTTTGGGAGTGAGAAAAAAAGGAATCAAGGACAACTGAGGCTTATAAGTCTGAATTCAGCCTAAGCAAATAAAAGTTCCTTTTACAAAAATATATGTGCTGCCACCTAATCTGGGTTCACATCCTATTTCTTCAAAAGCTGCAGGGAAAAAAATTCAATTAAATTTTACTCTCCCAGCTTTCCTACCAAATGGTTCCTAAATATAAGATTAATCTTTTGTGTTTCACAAAGCAAAATCACATGTTAAGATATAAAAGTGGAACAAATTGCTGAAGATTATTTTTAAAATTAGTAAACAAGTGGCAACCATCAGTCTACTTCGATATGCCATTTAAATGCATTGTACTGTGGCAAATGGCAGGGGTCATACAATAGTGCGGGTAAAACTAGACAATGAATTGACAAAATTGATAGAACTGGCCAGAAGATTAAAAAAAGGCTTATCATGTCCCTCTAAAATTAACTGTGACTAAAATTTCAAGTTAGATAAGGAGCTATTACTTGTGATTACTCAAATAATAAACACAGGAATACATCCTGGATGAAGAGTCATCCTGCTCATGTGCACTCGTAAGTTTAAAAGTTTTTGCATTTTTTATTTTTGATGCAGTCATCACTTAAAATCCAAATGTTATACTGAACATCTTTTCAAATGTTGAGGAGATGAATGATGATGGATAATTTTAAGTGGGATGATCAATACCATTTTGATAGCTTCTTCCCCTATTTAACCAGGCAATATTACCTTGTTTATCTCCATATCCAAGTTAGGCAGACTCACCTAAAAGTTGTAAACCAGGTTTTGAGTCTCTGTCCAGACTGCCAGCAAGATGGAGTGTGAAGAGAAGGAACTAGCTTCCAGCTTATCTGCTCCCCATTTGGGTCCTGAATTTGTGTATACCTCCTCCTCACCACAGTTAGAATCACCACCTCTCCACCTCAAGATCAAGCTTTGCGCCTCCACTCTCAAGTTCAAGTCACAACTAAAGTGGCAGATATTTAAACTCTAACCCACTTTCTATGACTGTGCATCAAATGATTCTTGCTGCTAAACTAGCACTGGTTGCACTGTCCCAGTTCTGATCAGTGTAGAGGGCCCTGTTTCATTCCTGAACCTTGGTTTTGAGGCTCCCTCCTTGAGTCTTTCTACACCTCCCATATTACTTAGCCCATTTCTTTCTATCAAAGACTTCAGCCAATTGTTTGCTTTGGCCTAACTGACTGAGACCCTGCTACTCATTTAAACTTATGCCCTTCTGCCTGAACTGTGAGTGTTGCCTAACCCAGAATCTCTTATGTCATTGGGAAGGGAACACCACCCACACACATGAACTTGCATACTTCTTTATCTTGGCCTGCCAATTGGAACTATCTGCTTGAATTATGTTCTGTTACTGCTGTACCCTTCTTGGGCACCATGCTTTACCCTCAAACTGGACCTCCTCTAGCCATAGCTGCAACTGAATCAGTTCCTCAGCCCTTATTCTGTCCCAGTAAGAGGAAGGCCCCCTTTCCTGGCCCTGAAAGGGCCCCGCCTGCCCCATCCTGCTACAGTACCTCCTCAAGCCGAGAAGAATCCAGACATAAAACATTCTCCTCTTTAGCTGTTGACCAAGCTCCCTGCTAAAGAGTGGCTCTATTTTCTGGGACATTTTATCTTTTGGCTTTCACAGTTACCTCCAACTCCATTTCTCCAGATTTTTATTACACAACGCCACTTCTCCTAGGCCTCAAAACTTTTCTTTTTTTCTTGGATCCTGTCTGTATACTCTCTTTCCCTTCTACCACAAACAGTGGCAGGATTGGATTACTTCCACCCAACAGACTGGAAAATTTCTCATAATGCCAGACCACAGGCTGGCGCTGAGTGGCTGAGAACCAGGTCAGAAAATCAAATGTTGAGGATTTATTTCAACCAATTTGAGAGGAATGTACAGATGAACAAGCCAGTTCCTGTTTATTGACTGGAGTCCCTGGGGACATTCAAATAGGTTCAAATTAGCCGTCTGTGTGGCTAAGGGCTCCACCACAATTTTAGGCGTGCACAATAGCATTCCAATAGGAAATAATGAGATGTTAGATAAAGGCTTCCTTCCCTATTGCCTGGTTATCTGAATCAGAGTCCTGGGTGACCCATTCATGGTTTGTGTCCTAATTTCACCAGCTATGCAGCTGAGATAAGACACTAATGATGCCATCTCTTCATATGGCAAGCCACAATGCTATTTATAGAATGATAGCATTTGAACTAGGCTTTTTCAGAATCCATTACAGTATGCAGCTACTATGTAGTTTTTAACTAATTAGTCCCATGAGGTGAGAGAGTATTATGCACATTTTATAGATGAAGAAATAGATTCAAAGAAGTTAAGCGACTTGCCCAAGGTCATTCAACCAACTAGTAGGAGAACTTAGAATTTCTATGTAGGTGATGTCGGTTTTTAGTTTTCAATGTGTGGTTCACGCATAGAATCTTTTTTGATGCATTTTTCAAGGTCTTTTCAAATAAATTGTGTTCATCTTTGTCTCAACGAAAGAAGATTTTGTTTTATAAAAGGAAGTGTGCTCTGTGAAAGGAAATGACACATGTGATCAAAAAAAGAAAACCTCCTCCACCCTCTGCTGATAGAAGTACAGAATAGACTATGGGACCTAGAAGGTACCCAAACACCCATATAAGAAATCATTATGTCTACAAAGTTTCTAGAGAGAATGGGAGGCCGGCCAAGTATTTCTAAGACCATATGGCCCTTTGTGCAGCCAAGATATTGATTGGACATTGCCAGTGAATTTCCTTCAGAGAGGAAGATGATTCCTCACTGGAGGCAACCGTTTTAGGGTAACGTTATGTTTAAAGGGAACACCATACATTTGTAAGTCTTCACTGCATGAAGTATCACGTACCCTTTGCTTTTCTGATTCTAGCTTTTCCCGCCCGGGAAACTCATATCTAACTGTTTTCTCCTTTGTGAATGCTGACAAATGATGACAGTCTATTTGGATCATTGTTACCATCCCAGAATTTGGAAGCATCAGCATTATTGGTATCTGATGTTGAAAAGAAAAAAATTAGGCAAATGAGAAAAGTACTTGAGAATGGGATGATGCTAAATGGTGGACTACCCTAAGATGCCAAATTGCCTCTGCCATCTCCATGAGCATCTCCAGTGCAGGCCATCTCCTACATGAAGTTTTCCCCATCATATTCAGCATCCTAATCTAAACATGATATTTTACTGGCAAATTATTCAGTCTACTAAGTGAGAGTTTGCCTGTGAGATTGCTGAGGGTGCCTTGGAGGATTGGTATTTTTCACCAGAAAATTGTAATTCTGCTTCTCAAGAAATCATCTCTTCTTATAGCACATGTCAAGTATATGGATTCTATGCTATCATCACCTTCCAAGGTTAAGGTTTGTTTTTTTTAATTCAAAGCTTCCATTATGACTCAAACCTTAGCTGAATATTCATTTTTTCCCCAAAATGTCCATTGGATCTACTAATATACATTTGATGCCACCATCCACTAACCCTGTTTACATTTTGTTTAGAACAAAAAGGGCTAGATTCTTAGTCTGTTAGAAGGGAATTTGGAGATCATATAGAACAGCCCCCTTACTTTTATAAACAAGGAAACCAAGGCACAAAGTGTTTGTGATTTTCCAGAAGTCACACAGCTACTCCAAACTCCTTTTAGAAATAAGTAGGGTATAAATAAAATTAAATACAAATGTAGAACTGGAGTAGAAGAGCCCAGGCCTCTGGAAACTTTGTTCTGTGTTCTTTCTCCTTCCCCTGGGCTTCTAAATATTCCCAGGGTGGGGGGTAGCAAGACGTTAGGATGTAATCAAAGTCATCAGACAAAACATGACATATCTTTCCAAAGCATCAGTTTTACTTAGTGATTTGAGGCAGCATAAGGTGGGAGAAAGAGTAGAATCTATTATTTTTGTATGAATGAAAATGGGTACTTTATGGAATTGAATATAAAATTTGTTTAAATGTTAAAATTTAAATGCTAGACTTCAAAGAAATTTTATGTTTGCAGCTGATTGCTTTAGGTTATACCCTTAGACACTCCCTTTCCTCATCTGCCATCCAGGGGTGCTCATTCGTGTCCCTATGGCAATGGGAGCGCTTCAGTGGGAAAATTTGAGAAGTGCCACATGGCACCATGAAGCTTTCTGCTTAGAGGAGTTAACCTGAAAGTAGGTGCCTCCGTCAGCCACGTTCTCTTCTCCCAAAACTCCAAGGCTACTCACAATGTTTTCATAGGGCCCAAAAAGTCTGGGACCACTGTGAACTGCAACCATATGTTCCAATCAATTTTCATTGAATTTCTCAAGCTATTCTGTGGAAAAATAGACAGGAGTACCAGGAGCTCTGTTTTGTTGTTGTTGTTGTTGTTGTTATTGTTGAAGTCTCTTATGTAATATCAAAGGTATTCTAGAATTTTTCCGGTCTTTTATTTTTTTTTCTGAGTTTATGATATCATATAGAGAGCAGGTCTATTTTTTTCTCTTTATAGAAAGAAATAGCCAGCTCCTTTTAAATCTTTTTGAAAATATTGGGTACTTAGAAGACCTTAATTTTTTTTAAAGAAAAGTTTCCATATTCTTCTTCTTATCTATTCATGCTACATGTTGGTAATTTGTTTCTCAGCAGCCCCACCTCTAGAATCCTGGATATGAGAAACCTGGCAGTTATCCTTGAAATCTATCACATTTAAATTATATGGCCCCTCTTTTTATTTTTTTTAAAGATTGGCACCTGAGCTAACAAGTGTTGCCAATCTTCTTCTTCGTCTTCTTCTTCTTTTTTTATTCTTCTCCCCAAAGCCCTCCGGTACATAGCTGTATATTCTAGTTGTGAGTGCCACCAGCTGTGCCATGTGGGATGCCGCCTCAGCAAGGATGGCCCGATGAGCGGTGCAGTGCCCGCACCCAGGATCCGAAACTGCGAAACCCTGGGCCACTGAAGTGGAGGGCACGAAACCAACCACTTGGACCACTTGGCCAGGGCGCCAGCCCCCATATGGCCCCTCTTGTCCACTCAAAGGCTCCACTATTCCCTCTCCATCTGCATCATCAACTTTCCCTCTCTGCTGATTATCCCCATCAGCGTGACAACTCGTCATGATAGGTCCTAACTTGAATTTAAAAACTCTCTTTATCCTACATTGCCTCAGTTACTGCCCCGTTTTTTTAGCTCCTTTTGTAGCAAAATCCCTCAAAAGATCTGTCAGTAATTACGATCTCCCCTTCTGTTCTCTCTTGAACAGGAGCTGTTTCTCCTTATCACTCAACCAAAACTGCTCTAAAAACAATCCCCGTTGCCCTCCTCCTTGCCAAATTCAGATGCCAATTCTCAGTCCTCAGTTTACATGACCTATCAGCAGTATTAATTCAGCTGGTAAATTGCTCCATCTTGAAATAATTTTCTTCCAAAACCCCATGATCTTTTGGTTTTTCTATTTTGTTGGTCATTTCTCCTCATTCTCTCTTGTTGGATGTTTCTCATCTTTCCACCTCTACCATTGACGTGATCTAAGACTCAGTCCCTTGTCTTCTTTTTTCTATCTATGCTCACTCCCTAGGTGACCTCATTCAGCTGCATGGCCCTATAGTCCTTCCACACACTGATGACTCTCACAATTATATCTTCAGCCCAGACCTCTCCCCTGAACTCCAAAATCTATAAAGGGATTTTAGTTTTCATATCCAACTGCCTACTTAACATGTCCACTTAGAAGTCTCACAGAAACCTCAAAACTAATATGTCTAGAACGCCACTCTAGTTTCTACATTATACATACGCAGGCATACACACTCTGGTGCGTGTCTTTATTTTTCATTCTTCCCCTTGAAAAAATAATATCTTCAGTTTTCTAGTGCTCAAGATAAAAACCTTGGAGTCATCTTTGAAATCAGTGTTCCTCTCAAACTTCATATGTAATCAATCCATCAGCAATTCTCACTCCAAAGTACCTCCAGAGTCTGATGACTTCTCACCACTTGCCACCTGCTGTAAGCCATCATCACCTCTCCTCTGTATAACTGCAGTAGCCTCCTAACTGGCCTCCCTTCCATCTTGACCCCCTACAGTCTCTGCTCCACGCAGGAACCAAACCCACCTTTCCTAAAGCTTACATCAGATCATGTTACTCCTCTGCTCATAATCCTGTACTGTTTTCCCATTCACTCAGAATAAAATCTTTAATCCTTACAATGGCTTCCAAAACTCTGCAGGAACAGGTTCTCTCTTCCTCTCTGATTCCATTGCCTATCATTCCTCCTCTGAGTAGTCACTGCAATCACACAGGCCTCCCCACTGGTCCAGACACAGCCAAGCATTCTCCCAAACCAGGGCCTGTGCACTTGCTATTCTTCTTATTGAAATGCTCTTCCACGACTTATCTACAATTTTTCTTACTCGCTTTATCCAAATCTCTGCTCAAATGTCACCACATCAAGAGGCCTGACTTAGCACTTCTCCTTTTCCCTGCTTTCTTTGTCTTCATTGTACATATGACCCTACCTATATCCCTACACAGATATTTATTTGTTGGTTGTTTAGTGTCTTTCTCCCTCCCACCTCTCACACCAGTCTGTGAACATCACTAGAGCAGCCACTTTTCATTGTTTTTAGTTTGTGTGTTTTTGTTGTCATTTTCCTGCCTTATCCCTAGCACCTAGAACAATCTGGCATATGGCAGACATTCCATAAATATTTTTGAATGAATGAATTGAATGAATGAACTAGTTGCCTTGGAAGAGGGCCTATGGATAGAATTTTCTTACTAATGTGTGCTTTTAATGCCCTACCTTAGCTTTATTAATACCATACGTTAAAAGATTGAGCTAACAGGCTTAGACAAGATAATATTTCTTAGTAAGAAAGAATCTCGGAATGCAGAGTGCCAAGGCTTCTGAGAGGAGTGCTGGTTGTTATAGCAACTCTTAGAATCAGGCAAGTTGGCAAGCAGCATGCATTTATGAAAACATGTTTATGGAGCCTCCTAAACATTTGTCTAAATTGATTAGACATGCATTTTGTTTGTTGTTTCATATTAGGAGTTATTTACCTTGCATACACAGTAAGTTAAGTCACCCTGCAATAGACCCAAGAAACGGATTTTGTTAATTATTCTACCTGCCTACATCTCTACATCATCCAACTAAAAATTGAATGGAAGTTAGAAGAAAACCTGCTGATTAGAAATCTTTAAGGAATTCATGTGAAAACAAGAAAATATATGGGGGTGGCCCAGTGGCATAGCGGTTAAGTTCCTGTGCTCCGCTTCAGCGGCCCCAGGTTTGCCAGTTCGGATCCCAGCCACAGACTTACACGCCACCCATTAAGCCACCCTGTGGTGATATCCCACATACAAAATAGAGGGAGATTGGCACAGATGTTAGGTCAGGTCCAATCTTTCTCACCAAAAAAAGAATAAAAAAGAAAACATCCCTGATAAAGTTGTAACAAACTAAGAAAATATACTAACCCCAACAAAATTTTATATTTTGTTTTTAAGACATTTCCTCCTGTTTTCCATGGATTGATTTCCTTCTCCAAAGTTTCTATTCAACATAGTCTCAATAAATATTTTGATATGACCTCAAATATGGATGAGAACTAACAATTATTGTATATCTATTAACTCTAAGGCATTGAGTTTTCCATACATTTTATTAATTTTCACAGAATCTCTTATTATCCCCATTTTGCCTAAGGCTTAAGGAGACTCAATAATTTTCTCAGGGTCACAGAGTGTTAGGAATGGCATTGAAACCCTGGTCTGACTACAAAAAGCCTATTTCCACTCTTTCATAGTGCCTCACAATTTTTTTTAAATATTTCAGAAATCATCCCAGTTACCTACGTAACCTGGACTGCCTTTGCTAGGATATTCCTAAGACCTTACCAACTCTTGATCAAATCTGAAAACAATATTAAGAACTCCAAGATCAAAGGAACCATCCTTCTGCACCATCCACATCAGCTCATCAGTGACCTCAGGAAGCAAACCACCATGTAGAACTGTTACCTGTGGACTTTGTGGTTCATTGAGTTAAACTTGCTTCATTGGTCAGCATCTCCATAAAGGGAATGAAAGGATAATTCTTTTCATTCACTTCTTGCTGACCCTTAGCAACATGCTCAGTGAGCGGCTGCCATCCATCCTGTGGAGATGGTTATTATTAACTTTCCTCTCAGCTGCCAGGATACAGCACTGCACGTCCCACTGATCCTGCTTCCACAAAGTTCTCAGTAAATAAACTGGGTCATGCCATACACCAAATTTTTCCTCACGACATATCACCTTCCTCTCTTTCCATCTTTTCATACAAAATGCAAGACCTTTAATGCAAAAATAAACACTTAAAGGTGTGCCTTTGATACTAATTTTATTTAGTACATTTGGGATTCTTCCAGGATCTCATTCCCTTCTCCTAGATCATCTCATTAACCTTCCAACTAAAGTCCTAATCTTCAGTCTTTCTCTCCAACGTCTGTCCTCATAGTACCCTGAGTTCACCTTATGAACATAGCTATAATCATATCAGTACCCTAATCAAAATATCTATTACTCATTACTTAGGAGAAAAAGCCTAAACTTTGAGTCTGGCATTTAAGGTCATCTTCACTGGATAGACTTTTTCAGTTGATCTCCATCAGACCTTTTTAAATCTTAAATTTGTTTAGTCATCGTTCCCTAGATATGCCATATGCTTTATGAGCCCTATACTTTTGCTAAAGCCTCTCTTTTATTCTCCCTTTACATAATGGCCAGGGACAATCAGTTCCATTCCTAGAACCTTAATTACCACCAATATCTAGATAATTCCCAAACCTATGACTTTGTACTACATCTGTCTTCTTAACACCAGGCCCGTTTTTCCATGTGGATGTTTCACAGATATCTCAAACTCATCCTTCTTCCCAAATCTACCTTTCCTCCTGTAGTTCCTATGTCAGTGAATGGCACAGCTGGTTTTTTCAGTCATCCAAGACAAAAAATGAGTGTCGGCCTTATCTCCATTCTCTCCTTCTGGCATTTCCACACCCTGCTTTTTACTATTTCTCACTTGATATTATTTCTTTTTGTCTCAACTAGAATTTAAGTGAGGTCAGGAAATGTGTCATGTGTATCATTGCATCTCTAGTGCCTAAATCAATGCCTTACACGTACAAGTTCTTAAAGTTTTGCGGGCAAGAAGTGATAAATCTATTGCTTATGTATTTGTTATATTCACAGATATTGCTATTTTTTAAATTATAAGTAGATTCAAAATGCATAAATGAATGAAATTAAACAAGAAACATTGAATAACAGCATTTGTGGTGCTACATTTAGGAAAATCCTAGGGATTAGGGAAAAGCAAGGCATTTACGTCAGACTTTGACTCATTGTACCTACGTGTCAATTCCAACTTATAAGTAGGTAGAGCTGACAATGGAAGAGATTTTGCAAAAATGTCAGCAAGTGATGCTTAACATTGGAAGGATGCTTTAATAGATCTATTCTCACCAGCAGCCCCCACGGAACAAAAAAATCAAGAATTTAGGAGTCTGGTAAAGGAATATCAGCAGTATTCTGACATTAGTTCTATGGTTGGATGCTTAAAATCTTTCTTAGTTTCTTGTCACTGCTATAACAAATTACCAGAAACTGGATGGCTTAAAACAAAAACACTTTGTTCACTCAAAGTTCTCAAGGCCAGGGATCTGAAATCAGTATCACTGGGCCAAAGTCAAGGTGTGGAGAAGGCTGCTCTCCCTGCAGAGGCTCTAGGGGAGAAGCTGTTCCTTACCTCCTGGAGCTTCTGGTGCTTGTTGACATTCCTTAACTTGTGGCTGCACCACTCCAATTACTGCCTCCGTGGTCACATTGCCTCCTACTCTTCTGTCCGTCAAATCTCCCTCTGCCTCTGTTTTATGTGGATACATGTGATTGTCTTTAGGGTCCATCCAGATAATCCAGGATAATTCCCCATCTCAAGATCCTTAACTTAATCACATCTGTAAAGATCTTTTTATCAAATATGGTAATATTTCCAAGTTCCAGGGATTAGGACCTGATACTTTAGAGGGCCGTTATTCAGCCCACTGCAGAAGCTGAAGTCTTACAGAAGTGCAGGTTTAAAGTAAATGTTCAACAAGTGGTGGTTGCTGTTATGGTTTTGTTGCTGCTGCTGTTGTTACCCTGAGACCAAAAACTTTGATCCAGCACTTGTGGACAAATATACGAGAATCCCAGGAAATTCTTCATTCCTGCCAATCTTTGTGTCCTAATAGTAGAAGATAAGTGAATTCCAAGTGAATATCTGTCCAAAATGTCTGACCTTGTATTGTTAAAGTTGCCTGCGTTCATTCCTAACTGCTCATTCATTTTCTTCTATCCTTTCTTTGTGTGTATGTGTAGTTACTTTTGATAGTGAACTAGAAATCTGCATAGGACTGAATCTGAGCACGTGAATAGCACTTCATCTGCAGTCTGATGGGGGGGTGGGCATGCAACGTTGCAACACATAATATTATATTTTAATTTGCTAAGTACACTATTAACTTAATTCCTGAAACCTCTTTCTGAAAATGAAAAGATTTGAGTTAGCTGCTAGGCACTGAATTTAGCACTAGGCACTGTATAGTCACTTTTTCAAGGAAGGGTGCTATATAAAGCTGCAGAATAAAAAATTTTACTGCATTAAAATGTTCTCATATGCAGCATAACCAACTCCATTCCCTACTGAGATATGTCAACTTACAGAGGAAAATTTTCAAACTTTTTAGTGTTATAAAGTCGTCTATGTACTCTTTTTGTTTTTAAAGATTGGCACCTGAGCTAACATCTGTTGCCAATTTCCTTTTTTCTTCTTCTTCTTCTTCTCCCCAACGGCCCCCAGTACATAGTTGTATATTCTAGTTGTAGGTCCTATATAGTTGTACAACTATGTACTCTTGCTTCCTTTTCAGACAAGATAATAGAAGTTTTATAATCTAAACCTCACTTATTATATGTTACATTCATATTTTCCAGACAACCACTAGATCTATATTATGTAATAATTAGAACAGATATTTTAAAAGATAGCTTTTCCTAGAATTTAATGTTTTTGTATTTGAATTCTAGTATGCATCAACTTAGAATTTAGGATTTTCTCTATAAGGGTCAAGTTACATCTTTCTACTTAAATCATGTTTATTTAAAAATCCTTTGTATCTAAATGTATATTCTTCCTACCTGATAGGAAGAATAAAGATAGGAATAAAGATAAAAATGACAGATTCTAACCTCAAGAAGTTCAAAGTATCATAGGTAAAATGTTTATATGAGTAATAGTTATAGTAGCTAAATTTTATTGAGCACTTACTGTGTACCAAGTGCTAAGGGCCTTGTGTGTACTAGCTAACAATATAATCACCACAACCCTATAACATAAATACTATTATCCTGGTGTTTCCAGATGGTAAACTGAGGCTCACTCAACCCTTAGCTCAATCCTGTGCATTAGAGACTATTGGTATCCCTGTAATAATATTAGTGAGTAAGTTGAAGGACAGAGAGATCAAATAACTTACCCAAGGCCACACAGGTAGAAAATAGTAAAGCCAGGATTCCCACTAAGATAGTTTGGTTTCAGAGCCATTATTATTAGCCTCTGTGCTAAAGAACTGAACTAATGTTGAGCATTAATATTTTGCAGTCCCAGTGTTATTTTAAATATTTTGATTTATTCTATTATTCAACCATCATCACAGACAGAAATATTTTCCAACATAATTCTAATAAAGGTTATGATGATTGGAATCATTTAACCTCTCTGATTTTCAATTTCCTAATCAGCGAAATGAAAATGTACCTTATCTGCCAACCGTAGGGTTATTGTGAAGTTTCAGTATAACATATGTGAATTCTTTACAAATTCCAAAGCGTGTGAAAAGTATTACAGAGCTATGATCATTCCACTAACTAGTCATAAAGGCAAAAAATTTAAAAGTCCGAAAGCATGCTTAGGGAATTGGAAAGCTAAAACTTAGAGAGTATGGAAGGGGATGATTATAAATGAAACTGAAGGTCACCTTGTAAAAGATCTTGATTGCCGTGCTAAAAAGTTTCTTAATTAGAATACGAGAATAAATGCAAACCTTCTGAGCAGAAGAGATATATGATCTTATTTATGCTTTAAAAATAACATTTTGGGCAATAACTTGGGATGGGAGAGCATGGAAAGAGAGGAAGTTTTGTCAAGAACCTCCTACAAAAATCTAATTGAGAAAGGGTAGGGGCTGGACCAAAGCAGGGCATTGAATGGAAAGAAAGGAACAAGTCCAAGACATTGCCAGGCCCCATGCTGTGGAGACTGAGGAAAGAGAAGTAAAGATATTCAAAAGTTTTATCTTGGCAATTGACTATGTTTCAGGAAAGGTATCTAATTATATTTATTTAGCCCATTTATCCATTTAACAAATATTTATTGAGTTCCTCCTAATGCTAGCACTATTCCAGGTATCACTACTATGTGTTATCATCTTTCATCCTCAATGACAATTTTTTCATTAATCCATTCATTCAGGAAGTATTTTTAGCACTGTGTTTTGTGCCATGTACAAATGAAGAAAGACCCAAAATGTGTAAGTAACTGACCCAAGGTGACAGATCAAAGAGCAGAGTCAGGAGTCTAACCTTATACATCTGCCTCTTTCTACCACACCCCATTTGTGTAGTGCAGATACTAGATTTCCTTTTCAGACATAATAAGTTTGGGGATTCTGTGGGAACTTGGAAATGTTGATTCCACAATCAGGAAAAAAAATCAAGACACAGGATTAGCACTTGGTCTTATATTACTGATGGCTTGAGGCTTGTCTGGTTCTAAAACCTTACATTAAAGAGAGGAATTGAAATATAGTCTGAAGGTACTTTTTTAAAGAACTAAGTTGAGAAGTAATCCAATGCATACTTAAAGTTTCATATAAGGTTTTACTTTACCTACTTGCCCAGGCAGAAAATAATCTGCAATATCTGCGAGTCCTGTGATGGTTAGGACTGTGTCTTATTTATCTTTGTATCCCAGCACCTATAGCAGTGCTCAATATATAAGGTGCAACCAACAAATGTTTGATGAATTAATGAAGGGATGAAGGAAGAAATGAGAGAATAAAGCAAACAGGATGCTGTAGAAAGAGTATATGGCTCAGGCAGGAGAATTTCCTACGATTATATATGTGACCCCTATTTACCCATTCTTAAAGTGGTGTATCATAATGCCGGCTGTACCTACCTCATGGGATTGTGTGAAAGTCAGATGAGTTAACTTAAACAAGCAATAAGTATTTATGATGTGTCTATTATGTATCAGGGACTGTGCTGGGAACAGGGTCCTACCAAGAATTAATAACATGATTCCTGCTTCAGGGGGCTCACCATAGGAAAAAAATGCAGCTAATAATAAAGAATTCAAGGCCATAATCAACGGGGAATGGGAAGGAGAAGCATGTATTTATGTATATGGTATCAGGAAAGTGTTAGGAGAGATTGCCATGGGAGATGTAAAAATATGAAAAATCACCCAAATATAAAATAGTTGCATTTTCAAATTAGCTGTTGTTTATCATAGACACATTTTAATTATTTTCATTCAGACATTCCAGGGTCTAATATTTTCTTAATACCCATTAATTCTCAACATGGTCATAAGAATTGTGATTCTGAGGCCAGAGCCCCAAATTGAAGTTTCAGCTCCATTGCAGAGTTACTTTGCTACCTTCTACAAGCACACTGCATGAGTCTTTATTTCCTCTTCTATAAAATGGGGTTAATAATATCTGTCCTGCTCAATGAAAATGAAAGTAGATACATTATATGAAATCACTTTACAGATCTTAGAATGCCATATAAGATAAGATGTCATGTAGGGGAAAATGCTAACCTTTGTCAATATGATTTTGTGAGCAGTTTAGGGCCATAATTGCTCAATATTTCCAGTAGATCAATCAAATGCCAATAAATTCTGAATCTATAACTGGAACTTATTGTCAAAATTATCCTCAAGTGTGATGATCTGATGCTATTGACACAAGGCTCATGAGATCATATTACTGCCACCATCGTCTTGTTGCCATGGTAACCATAGCAGGCTGGCAAGAAGGCTCCCTGACAGTTGAATTGGAAAGAATAAGAAAACTCAGCCCACTTCCTGCATTAAATGAATTACAAGTACATGTAAAAAAAGAAAAGAAAATTGCTAACCCTTAATCAACTGCTTTTATTTCTTTATACTTATAAGGAATACAGAGCAAGTAGGGACCTCATTTTCCCACACACTGGGTTTCGGCACTTTCATAAGGTTGGAAGGTGGCATTTAGGTACTGGCTAAAAAAAAAAAGCAACCTTAAAATACACGTTAGCTTATATAATAGTCTTCTCTCTCAGGCTTGTGCAGTATTAAGCGGCAGCTGAGTCAAGCCTCTTTCATGTCTCTATATTCAGAGCCAAAATAGAAAGCTATGAGGACACTAGCAAAAGTATCCTTCCAGCCTGAGAAATAGAAATGGTACTTTAAAGAAGCACCTTTTCATATTATATAAGCCAAATAAGTGAAGACCTGGGAAATAAGACTTGCTTTTTCTCTCGTTTGCAGGTCTTTGACACCATTAGAAAATGACATTTTTAATATACTTGATACACTTGAAATAGTGAATTGTATGTGGGCAGAGGGCGCATTTCTATAGTTAGGTTGTCATTTTAAAATTTAGTGCTGATCAGTAATCATTTTCTGAGTTCTGGCTATGAGCCAGGTGCTGAGGACACCAAGTGAATATAAGGCATGGTCGTTGTCCTGATCATCTTCTGAGGGCACAGATGTACAGGCCAATAGCTTCTGTGCAGTGTACTGAGGGCAGTGATGGATAGCGGTTTGTGAGAGTGCTCCTGGAGCACAGAGGAAGGACATCTTAATTCAAATGGAGAATCAGAAAAGGCCACCTGGAGAAGGAGGTGCCTAAGTCGAGTCTAGAAAGAAGCATAATGGAGTAATCAATACAGTGAAGCAATAGAATTTTAATTGTTTTTATCATGGTTTTTTTCCTCTTGAAATATTCGTGTTGCAGGAAGTTTCCCCCACCAAAAAAGTAAAAATTCATGACCTACTCAGATAGATCCAGCATCCTTATCAATGACAAAAGTCATATTTCTGAAAGAACACTTTAATGTTCAAATGTTTCTCAGAAATGCCTTTATTTTTCAAGCCAAGGAAAAGAGAAGCTTCCTGCTTTATATTAATGTATAACAACAAAATGAGTTTTTATTTTTTGCTTTTAAGCTCAACCCAGTGGCACAAAAGAAATGAGCATTAAAAGGGTAAATGAATAAATGACCTAGAATGATGATAAATATTTTAGAACTCTTCATAATATAATTCTCCAATCAGTGCTTCCACTTCTGTCTCTACAGCAGAAAATGTCAGTTTTCATCCAAGAAACTCTTGGCACAGTTTCTTGGCTCCCTTTGATATCAGGCAGGATGTATTTCTATGATAGAATTTATTCCCAACTGCAGTAGGCTTATCCGATTTTATAGTGGCAATTTTGCACCTTCTTAAAAATCTAATTTGTTTTACCCTGGGCTAATAACACCACTCAGTAAGAGATAATTGACCAGTGCCCCTGCGGTAAGTAGTTCAAATCTACTCACTGAACTCATGCCTTCACTTTCAGTTTCTCATCTATCTGACGATACCTAGCCAGATTTCAGCTTTGCTTACAGAGTACCTTAAAAGCAATGCAAAAGGACCTCCTAGATAAATAGTAATGATGTGGGCACGTACCCTAGACCCAGGGCTGGCTCTCTTTCTTATGTTTATGTTTATGATCATAAATCCTGCATGTCAGTTCTGCTACTAATTAGTTATATGAGTTTTGACTAATGAATTACCTTCTCTGGGCTTTACTTTTCTCGCCCCAAATGAAGCGGGGCGGGGGGGGGGGGGGGGGGGGGGGGCGGATCATACTACTGAGAAGGACTGCTGAGAGGGTTGAATGAGATTAGTGAATATCAAAGTGTTTCACCACTGTGAAGAGCTATACAAATGCTAACAGTCATTGGAGATGGAAGCATCTGCCCACCTAGATGATTTAGTGTGTTGGTTAAGAATATGAAGACAACTGCCTGGACTTAAATGCTGCCTCTGGAACTTCCCAAGTGTGTGACTTTAGTCATGCCACCTTATCTCTCTGTGCCTCAGCTTTCTCTTTTTACAAAGAGGATAAATGGATAAATAAATAAATAGTGGTAAATAGCATTATCATCATTTGCATATATTTTGAATCCTAAAAACAACCCTGCAAAGTGGGCGACATTATCTCTGTTTCATAGAGGAGGGAACTAAGGATGAAGAATCATTTGCTTACAGATATAGAGTTGGATAAAGAATCCAAGGTCCAGAAAGGATAGCCTCCCTAGCACATATCTAGGAAACTGTGACTAGGACCTGAGTCTTTGGTGTGTCTGTCTCCAAAGCCTGTGTGTTACCCCACCAGACACTCTTGCATCTCCCTCAGGGCCTGGCACACAAGGAAAGCCCATCCATTCATTTAGTTTGTGTTAATGCACTGCTGTTATTTATGACGGGCAAGGTAACCATTAGCTAGCTAAGCCTGCAATAGGAATTACTTTACTTGAGCCAATTAGCTTTTTTTGTCATTTCATAGAAACAGATGTCCTGAAAGAATAAGATAGAGGCTGGGCAAATTTCAATGGATGAAAAACAGTAGAAAAAGGTCCAAAGCTTCAGAGAATTCTACAGTCCAATGAGAGTTCCCTGGCTAGCCAGGGGGCAGCCCTGAGAACAGTTATCAAAGTGAGAGGAGGAAGAAGCTGAAGATAGACCACCAGTTCACAGTTTGGCCTTGATTTCTACTTGTATGACAGGAAGAATTTCCTGTTTAAGGACAGAAATGGCCTATTTGAGGCCATTTTCTTCCCTTCCTCTTTCCCTATCGGCCATCAGTGCCATATATCTGACTTTCCCTTTTCTTTTGTCAGCTCCGTGACTCTAGTTTCTCCCCTGTGCTGTCTCAGCTTCTGAAATTTCCTAGAGAAGAGCCCTATTATGCCCGTCGAATGTCCCACTGAAAGATTATTCTTTTCTCTTTTCCCTATCAAATATCTTTACAATTCTCTCCTTACCCTCTTCTATGTTCTAAACTCTGCTTCACTACTTTTTCTCATCAACCATTTCTCCAGTTACATGTCTTGTTAACTGTTTTCTTTTTAGCTCAAATCCTATTGTGATGTTTATAAATAAAATTGTCAACCTTAAAAGCAAAGACAAACAAAACAAAACAAACATTATTGTCTTTATCTATTACAATCTTTCTTACTGTCTCTATTTTGTTTTCCCCACTGTTAGTAATCAATTCAATGACCATGATTGCTCAACATTATTCTATATTCTTTTACATGTACCCCACTCTTTTTCTCAGAGCCCCACATCCTGAGGACAATTGTTTCAGATTTCACCATGCTTTAATCACTTATTTATTGATTCTTCAAATGTTTATTGACTACCTACTGTATGTTAGTATCTGTGCTAACCACTGGGGATACTAGATAGACTAAGACGGTTTCTATCCTCAAGGCACACAGTCTAGCTGGAGAGATAGAGACCTGGACCACTGGCTAAAATGCATTGTGATCACTGCATGGAAGTTTGCACAAAGTGCATTTTCTGTCATACTGGGTTATCTTCACAAGCTAAATCTACTGTAGCTATTTCAGAATTATCATCTACCATCATAGTGCAATGGAAAAGAATATTGGAGTAGAACTCATAGGGGCTATAAATGCCGCTCTTGCAATTATTGGCTGTGTTATCATGATAAGGTCATTTGAACTTGCTGGGCCTCACATCCCATCTGTAAGGGAATGAACCAATTCTTTATTTTTTCTCTTCTTCCTGGGAGGCCTGGGAAAAGTTTCAATGAGAAATATAGAGATATATAAAGATAGAGATAGGGATATCCTTGATCTTAAAGGATGAGTTAAGTTTAATGTTTCTACAGTTATAAAATTTTTTTAATCATTGTGTGTTTTCATTTCTCTCTTCTAGCTTCTAGTCCCTAGATATCTATGTTATTTATCTACTCAGACCTCCCTGTGCCTTTCTGAAAGTAGTTTTTTGCAGGAATTCATCTTTTTATTGCAGCCTCACAGAGGAAAAAACTGAGTCCCAAGAAGATTGTGGCTAATCTACAAGTGAGACTATGTTAGAACTCACTCTGCTCTAGTCTGCAACCCAGGCCTGGCAGTTTCTAGCAGGCTCAGTCTTGATGCAAGGGTAATCTTATTTAGTTACTAGCTTCAACTGGACCCTCTGAGTATAAAGGTTATTAACATTGCATAAGGCATTTCTATTTTCATTATCCCATTCTTTGGTCTAATATTACAAAAAGGAATGCCAGGTGTTCTTTCTATAGAAACAGATATCCCCAAAGACAGTCCTTGTGAAGTCATGGGATGTCAAGTACATCTAGCTAACATTTTATTTTGTGCTTCATTTATAAGTCTGAAGCAACATGGTTGAGGTTTCTGATCTATTATCTGGTGTTCCAGTTGGCTTCTCTGTGCAGGAGGGGATTAGTTTCCCATTCTCATCACTTTTACAGGGCATTGGCACTCAAATAGTTAGGGAGTAGCTGCTGCCCTTCAAAACTAAGAAATGGCTTCTGAAAAACAGGTGCAGAAGTGAGCTGATGGGGTTACTGTCCATTATATTTTCCACTATGTTGATTTATTTTAATATCCTGAGTTTATTGTAATTATTTCAGCTACAATAACCATTATTATGATGTAGTGCAGGAGGCGGGAACAGTGCAGCAAGAGCAGATATCTGGATCACTGGTTTTGTTCTAATAGTTATTCTCAAGACAATCAGGGCTGGGTCAGTTAACATATCAGCATTTGCTATCCAATGAAATAATATAATTGAAAGCTTAATTGAAAAGTGCTCTACAGAATATAAGTAATGATTCTATTATTATCAGTTAGTCATCAAATTTGAACAATCAAAAGACAGCTTTGGAAGCTGGCAACGACTTTAAAGGCACTTCTTGCCCAGCCCTACCACAAGTATTATTTCTGTTGTTTAATTACATGGGCTCACCACTTTTAAAGCATTATCTGTTAAGACCTAATCCAAAATGTGATTTAGAAGCATACATTGCTCAGGCCACCCAAATGTAGGAGGATAAGAGTCCTCCAATCCTTGTCCTACCCTTAGATTTTAACAACGAACTAATAGCCTCTCAATCACTGTCAGAGCTATCCTTTGGAACACATAGTGGGATCTCAGCTATGAGTGCTTCTAATCCAGGCCTTTTTAGCCATTTCAGGATGTTTTTCCTTTCCATTATGATGGTGGTTGATGAAGTCAAAGAAGACATGGTAGACCTCGGCTGTGGAGATACTAGAATAATGAGAAATTTCTTTATCTGGGAAATAAGGCTGTCAGTAGTAATTAATCCCCTTCTAGTGCCTGTTGGGAAAATCATCTCCAGATGGTAACAAGGAGCATCTGTACTGAAGTGAAGATCTAAGCCCTTGCAGAGACTCCTGGTAAACTATCTGTTAGGGAGAATATCTCATCTCAAGTAGCAGCCTGTCTCAGGGATGTGGATTTGTTTGTGCAGAGCTGTATTCCCAGAAACCACTCATCTGCTTGAGGACTAACTCCAAAATTGGGTCTTGATCTGAACCAGTCTCCTCAGAATCAGGTCACCATAAATTCTCCCATTCCTAGACATAAGCTCCATGAGAACAAGGACCATGCCTGATTTTCTTACACCTCTGTCTCTAGTGCATAAAATGATACCAGACAGTAGTAAGCAAAATTTTGTCATATAACTAAAATAAATGCTCCAGAGCAAGGGATTTTGTTGCCTCTGACCTTGGATTGTCTGCAGAACACTAAAGCTATATTTCTTAAGGCTTTCTAAAATGGAATCTGGCTTCCTGATTTCGTTGTATTTTTGCTGTCACATGTGTTTTCTAATTCTGAGATTCTTACTATTCCTGTCCCACAGAAACTTACAAACTGAAAATGGTAGTGTGTACCCTTGAGAAAATGGGCAACCAAGCAGATATTTTGCATGCTTTTGGGGGGCAGTATAGAGAGGTGAAGGTTGAGCTGTCTTAGGGTTTCTCCTGCAGAATTTTAATTGCATAAAAGTCCTCAAAAATACAATAATAGCTATTTCAATTACTACTAACTTAGTTTGAGTATAAAGAATAAAAATACTTTTCTAGATGGTCTCACATCACTTTTTTGCATTGGATGGATGTAGGGCTTTGCATCTAGCTATTTGAAGATTCAAATTTCAAAATGTTCAGATTTACAAATAAAACCATGCAAAGCCATGTTCCTTTAGCAGACATTTACTGAGCAACCACTGTATGCCAGGCACTGTGCTCAACCTGGGGAAAAAATAGTGAGCAAATTACCAGAAGGCATTCTGCCTTCATAGCGCGAACAGAGAAACAATTATGTTAGTAGACAATGAGACTTAGCAAAACTTAGCCAGTGAGGTGAATCAATCAAGAAATCCTGGAGGAAGTGATGAAAAGGAGCTAGCTAAGCAAAGCTAGGTAAAGATAGTAGGGGGAAGGTGGAGAGAGAGAGAAAGGATTCCAGGCGCAGAGAATACCATTGCAGAGGCAAGGAGTACAAGGACATACAACTTTCAGGAAACCTGAGTTAATACCATTCAATTCAATATAACAGTTATTTATTTGGAACCCACTATTTACCTAACCTTCTATCAAGTACCGTGAAAAGTGTAAAAGACGCATACTAATATGTATCTTTCCCTAGAGGATATATGAACTAATAGGATGCTCAAAACTTAAGACCTAAAATAATAAGAGAAGAACACTTGGTCATATAGGATAAAGTGCCAAAAACACGCCTAGAAGATAAATGGTGAAGAATAAAGATATCAGTATTGCCTGGGGCTGAGTCTAGAGAAATGTGTTACAGAAAATCATCATCATTGCTGTTTGCCACTTAAGGTCTTTTAAAAAGTAAGATCAACAAATAATTTCTGGCACTTACTTAACCTTGCTCAACACCTCCCGCCCTCAACAAACAAACACGCACTCACACTCATACCTAATCTGTGAGCAAGTCACCCTTGTTTGACCTTTATCATCTCTTACCTAATCTATTTCAAAAGCTCTCTCATAGATCTACCTACCTACGATTTCATTCTTTTCAAAGTTGCCTTCCATCCTGCTGTAAGGATTACCTTTTAAAAACACATATCTATTACTATTCTCTGCCTAAAAACCTTTGAGGGCTCCCAGGTTTCCTACATAGTAAAGTCCAGTTTCATCAGTGTGTCATTGAAGCTCTCTCATTCTCTGGTTCCAGACTACATTTCCAGTCTCATCCTCTCACCATTACACCCTGCCTTCCAGCCATGATCTTTCACAGATTTGTGCTTTTTCACACTGTGCCTTTTGCGTATTAAAATCCTATTCACACTAAAAGCCCATTCCTAATATTTATTACTGTTTGTGTTCTGGTGCTACGTACGTACTAGATTGACCTACTGGATTTTGAACCCTTAGAAGACAGAAACTGTGTTTTGTTTTAGCTTTGTATACCCCTAATTGCTAGCAAATAAACTTTTAAAATGTATTGAATTAAAAATTAAAAGAATCATGTACTTTAAAGAATATGAATATATATCTGCATATGCATATGTATATATCTCTATCTATCTATCCATCCTCCAGGAACTTACAATCCATTAATTGTAGTAGGTAGCTCCTATCCACAATGCATTGTCACTGCTAGAACAAAAGTAAAAAAATTTACCTGCCCTTAAGGGATTTAATAGTTTAGTAGAAGAATGACATAAGAATGAGTCAGAGATCAAGAAGATGAAAAGAAGACAAGATTTTTTAAAAGGCATCAGGACAATTGGTTGGTTGATTGAATCTCTTTCTTGTTCTAAAAAGTATTTAAAACAGCTTATAAAATACATCAAATAACTAAAAATGTACTTGTAAGATGAAAGTGAAACAGAGATAAGGGATATCACTTGAGTTGGACCTTGAAAGATCCGTAAAATTTTGAATATTGCAGGAAAAAAATTGAGATGAATGTGAGGACATAAGAAATTGAGATAGAAAGGAGAGAAGTTGAAGGAGTTCATGATGGATAACCTCAAACCACTCAAAACAGGAGGGGATCTCGTAAGTTTGAGGGATGTAAAGGTAAGATTAGAGACTGGGAGAATTATTATTAGGGAATTTTTATAGGAACTCCCAAGAAAAAGAATTGCCAGGCAAAGTGCAGTCTCTAGGTAGTTAAATAATGTGAATCTGTAGAGAACTCACTTAGCGCAGTTACCTTTGCCGACAGTTTCACAGCTCAGTTTCAGAAACAGAGACAGCCTAAGGAATTGGCAGGTGCCAGTGATGGCAGAAGTGCCAGCAGTGAAGCACTCCAGGAGTGCATGATTCTGCATCCTCACCCATCCTCACATCCTTTCCTTCACGTGCAGAGGATGTGCTGTCTTACTCAACGTCTTCCCCTCCTGCCTCCACCAGTTTTCCTTCTCTCCTGTGTCTCAAACGTCCCCTCTTCACTAGTATTTTTCTTTCTTCTGCTTGTGAACTTGCTTATGTATCTCCTACTCTTAAGAAAGAAGAAAATAAAACAACCCTCCCTTGGTCCAGCTCCTTCTCCAGCTGTGCTCCAAATTTTCTCCTCCCTTACTCATTCAAACTTCTCAAAAGAGTAGTCTATATTTGCTGTCTCCACTCCTTTTATTTCACAATCCTCTTAGATCTAGCTTTTGTTCCCACAGTTCTCCAGAAAGGACTCCTCCTGTGATCCCTCAGGAACTGCTCTATATTACCAAATCAAAGGACCTTTTCCATTTCTTTTAGGATCTCTCTGCCATATTTAACAGCTGGTTCACGTCCTCATCCTCGTTTGTGAAACTCTTCACCCTTTTGGCTTCTGTGACAACACACTCTCCTTTCCTCATTACCTTCGTCTTTTCCCTCTCTCTTTCATGCTGTCCCCCATGGGTGCTTTCATCTATCTCGTAGTTACATCTACCACCTAGATCCTGATCATCCCCAAATCTGCAACTCCAGCCCAAACCTCTCCCAAAGTTCAGCTTCCTCTGACTGCTGACATCACCACCTGCCAGTTCCATAGGCCCCTTACCCTGTCCAAAACAGAACACACTGTTCTTCCCCACTGTGCCTTCAAAATCTCTACCTTCGCCTGAAGTCTATTTCTCACCTGACCTATAAACCATCAGTCACTCAAACAAGAGGGCTGACAGTCATCTTTGCTCATCTCTTCCCCTCATGCCTATATTTAATCAATAATTCAGTCCAGCCAGTTTTAACTCTTTAGCATTTCTTTAATACAGCACCATCCTTGCTACTACCACCCTAGTTCAGACTTTCATTGCTTCTTGTATTAATACTGCAAGAGCTTCTTAAACAGGCTTTAGCTTCTAGTCTCCAATTTTATCCCTTCAAATCCACACTTCAAATAGCCACTGGAATGTGCTCTCTAAATTGTAAATCCAACCATCTCCCGTCCGAGCATAAAACCATTCATTCACCAGCTGCCCAGAGCTGCAGGATGAAGCCCACTTAGTATCATAGTTTACACAGCTCACTGCCTGCTCTTTCCCACTCTTTCTCCAGCCTGATTAACAGTGAACTGCTTGCTGGTTTTTGCCCTCACTACACTGTTTCTTGTCTCAATGCCTTTGTTCATGCTATAAAGCCATCCCTTCAATGCTCTCTCCTCCTTGCCTCTACCATTTTCTATATCCTAGCTAACTTTTACTCATCACTTAGTAGGTAACAGAGATGTCACCCTCTCCAAAATGTCTTTCCTGATCCATGCTTGTGTACTTCAGGAATCTTTTCTCTGTGATGTTCATAATTATTGCACTTGCTGTCACAAAAAATAATTATCTGTTTATGTGCCTATCTTCCTCCCTGCCCCCACCTTCACTGACTATAAGCTCCTTTAAGATAGAGAATGTCTTAATCACTTTTGAAATTTCAGTGATTAGCAAAATGTGTCCAGCATGGTAAGCACTCAGTACATGTTGTGAAATGATAGTGTAAGTGAATGAGAGAATGAGTGAATAAATGAATGAGTGAATGAATAAAGGAGCCCTGGAAGACCAAACAAGTTACGGTATTTTTCACTATCCTCATAATTTTTAAGCCAACCTCTAGAACTACAAATAGAAATTATATCTAGTTAATATCTAGTGAAGCATCACCCTTGTTGGGGTTAAATGACCTTCATAGTTTCCAAAGGAATGGCCCCCGTTTCTCCCTTTCTATCCTTTTGGAAAAGTAAAGAGAAAGCCATTGATAACTGAACAGAGAGTGACCTGTCCATGGGTCAGTCTAACCGTGCTCCCTAACTGAGCTTACAGACCTGCTGTAGGTATACCTGGGGAGTGAGGTGGGGACCAGGCAGTTATGCCAAGCTTACACTCTGGGATCAGACCCAGCTGCATAATTTGTGGCACTCAGTGCAGAATGAAAATGTAGAGCCTCTTATTCAAAAAGCAGAAGTAAAAGTGCCATTAAAATTACATATAAAGCTTTTTCCTTTCTTCCTCAATCTTTCTCTGGACTTGCCATGGTGTTTTTTTTCTTTACTATTTAATGTTCTGAATAAAGAAAAATGGAAATTTTATGGTATTGGCATGAATTTCGTCATTTGTTTTTATATTGTGCAATGCAAATTTTAAATGCAAATATCAAGAGTATTTAACTCATTTGCAGAATCACCAAAATTACATAATGTTTATTTGGTAGTTTTAATCCAAAGGATGCCTTAAGTTGACCCAAAGAGGCAAACACAAACCAGGCTCAGGAAGGTCGAAGATTGGAAGGAGGGAGGGAGAAGGCCCCCAGGCACAGAACCAGCCAAAAGAGTGCTCGCAGGCACAGGATACTTGCAGAGAGAGTGCAGACCCTGCCTCCTAATGCAGGCACAGGTGCCTCTCTGCAGACCCTGACACCTGCTGAATCCCGCCTCCACCAGCTCCCTGACCAACACTCGTATGTACGTTGGGCTGGGCAGGGCCTGGGGAAGTCAAGCCAGGCTTCTCCCTTTCCCAGGGGCCTGTCACTCCAACCTATGGGAGTCAGGGGGCCTCCAAGGATTTTTAAATCTCTGTGTCAGGACTTGCTTGGCACCTGGATCAAGGGTAAACTCCAGCCCACTGACCAACAGATGTGCCAAGATGCTGCCAGCTGGGAGAAGGGAGGGGGGACACCATGTCCCACCCTGAGGTGCCACAGAGTATGAGTGCATGACCCTAACCCTCCCTGTGCCAGTGCCCAGACTCCTGCTGGGGGTGGAAAGCAGAGTAGCAGCAGTTCTGGGACCAGGTAGAGAGGGCGAGTCCAAGCAGGGCCCAGAGAGCAGTGAAGAGGATTTCAGAGGAACACATTCCCAAGAAGTGGTGAGAGACCTTAGCACGTACTCCATTGTCCCATCAGCCTTCACTTACCAAATACAAATTCAAAGAAGAAATTATGAAGAATGTCAAGACAGCAGCCACAGAGCATTGCAGGGCCCTTCTAGGCCTGGGGGCCTATGGGATGCGCAATTAAGCGACTTGCCCATGGCCACAAAGCTAAGTAAATGGCAGAGCTAGGAATAAAACCTACATTTTTTTTCCCACTACACATGCTGCCTCTTTCAGAATAGACTATTTCTGGCAAAAACAACATGAAACTAGAAGATTTACAGCTCTATGTTCTTAAGGAAAAGAAAGTAGTTCCTAGCAGGCATGCTTTATTTTTAGCAATTTTACTTTATAAAGCAACTTGATAAACATTATGTACCACATCCCTAAAAGATAGGCATTATTATCTTCATTTTACAGATGAAGAAAGGAAGCTTGCTTGCCTTGCTTGCCCAGAGTCACTCTGCTATTAAAGAGCAAAACTGTAATGTGAAGCCAGGAGTTCCAAATTCCGTATTCTTTCTATTAATCTCCAATCCCTTAGTAGAGATTGTGGGAAAGAACATTAATGCAGACCGCTGGGCTAGTAGGGAGAGACTCCTTCCATCTGATCTCTATGAGGCAATTCCATGTGAAAGACACTTGTCTACACACTATGGGATGTGAGGGCATCTGGTTATCTACTTCATTACTATCTTGGTTGTCACAACAGCTCTACTATCTACTGCGTGATCTCAGTCAAGTTCCTAGTTATCTATAAGCTTCAATTTTCTCATCTGTAAAATGGAGATATCAATAGTAATATCTATTTCACAGAAATTTTCTGAGGCTTAAAGCAGTGTCTGGCCCACAGTCAACACTCAATGAATATTAACAGCTGTTATTATTATTATTATTATTATTATTATTATTTCAGCTGGTGCAGTTGGCTGAGCCCAGGTTCCTGTCCTCCCTCCCTCATCATTATATAAATGTATCTGTTAATACTGAACACTCATTTAAAGAACATAACTTCCCCTCAAATAAGGAGAATTATTCTTCAGACAATAGACTCACCCCTTTCTAGAACCTCCAGAACAGATGCTGTTGGAAGGGAACATCTGGTCCAACTTTATCAATGTTTAGGTGAGAAAATTAAATCCCAAGAAAGTTAAATGACTTTTGAGGTTTACACAACTAATTAGTTATAAGCAAGGACTCCTAATTTAGTGCTCATTTCCAATAAATGTTGCCTCTGTAAGACAAAACATAACTCTCTTGCTATCATTTCTTTGAAATATTCCTCTGCTTTTTCATAATGCAGCATGATTATGAGAACTGTATATTATTCTTATTTTGTTCATTGTAATTGCTCCTGTTGATCATTATCATGATCATTATACCGTGAATAATGATTTAAATTCATTTGTGCTCCTTGTACACATAAATTGAAGGATATACCAGTATTATCTTCACAGTATGTTCTTTTTCCCTGCCGGATAAGAAATATTTTGAGCCATGTGGGATCCTAATTCTCTGAATGCTTTTAGATTATCAGATGTCTCAACTGACAGTCCTGGATGAAAATCAAATCATGAGAATTTGCAAAACTGAAAAAAAAATTAAGAACATTTTGGTGTTATTGTGTACCGGAAATTCCATCTTTATCTTTCCTTCAATTAGGAAAAAAAAAATCTGACATCCTGAATATTAGAATTTTCAGCTCAAACTTTTCAATCATTTTCCTACAAACTTAGTGATCTTTAAGCTGGGTATTTTGTTTGTTTGTTTGTTTTGTTTTTGCTGAGGAAGGTTTGCCCTGAGCTAACTAACATCTGCCAATTTTCCTCTTTTTATATGTGAACCACCACCACAGCATGACCACTGACAGACAAGTGGTGTAAGTTCACACCTGGGAACTGAACCCAGACTGCCAAAGCAGAGTGCACTGAACTTAACCACTAGGGCACTGGGGCTGGCCCAGGCTGGGTGTTTTTATAAATCTGTGCTTCATGTTTTTACTTATGCATTCATTCTTTCAAGTGTTTATTTTATTCAAAATTTAGCAAACAGGTGATAGAAGAGATGCAAAGATGCTTAAGGCATTATCATTTCTCCCAAGATTAATACAGGGATTCTTCATTCCCAATGAAGAATACAGGACATGTAACACCAAGTAGAAAGAAATAAGAGATTCTACAGCCTATTTAGCATCTGCTTTAACCTAGACAAGAGATGTCCATTTTCAATAATGCTAAATTTAATATGAAGGACTTTATGATGGTTTTTGTACCAGTTGAATATTTTAGTAGTAAAACCCAAGAACTTTTCTCTTTAACTAGAAAAAGTTAGACAAGGAGACATTTAATAATATTCACTATGAGAAAGAATGTCTCCCTTTTCTTTCTCCTCTCTCTCATTCTGGTTGAATAGTATTAATTAGTGAAGAAAACGGTGGGAGGAAATGAGGAGAGAATCCTTCGTGGTATATATTCTATACAAAGGACAGGGGTGTTGTGTGCCTTGCACACAACATTTTCCCTTTGTATTCAACCCAAGGCCAAATGGTTGAGCTAGCCAGCTCCACAACAACCCAAAGGACTCTTCTTAGTTGTGATTGTGCTCAGCTTTCAGTTTAACCCCTTGGCTGAGTGAGCCTCCTGCCTGTCTAACCCACAATGACCATCTCCTCACACTTAATTCCTGTGTTGTTGTATGTCTTAGTCCATTCGGGCTGCTATAACAAAATATAATAGGCTAGGTGGCTTATAAACAACAAAAATTTATTTCTCGTGGTTCTGGAGGCAGGAAGTTCAAGATCAAGGCACCAACAGATTCGGTGACTAATGAGGGCCCACTTCCTAGTTTATAGGTGGCCATCCTTTCTCTGTGTCCTTACATGGTGGAAGGAATTAGGGAGTTCTCTAGGGTCCCTTTTATAATTTTCTAATCCCATTCAGGAGGACTCCACTCTCAAGATCTAAGCACCTTCTGAAGGCTCCACCTCCAAATACCATTACATTGGGGATTAGGTTGCAACATATGATTTTGGGGGGGCACAAACATTCAGTCTATAGCATGGTGCAAATGAGTTTTCCCACTACCAAGTTTAAAAATGAAACAAGCTCAAAACAGGAGCTGGCCTGGTTGCATAGTGGTTAAACTCACATGCTTCTCTTCAGTGGCCTGGGGTCCATGGGTTTGGATCATGTGCATGGACCTACGCATGGCTCATCAAGCCATGCTGTGGTGGTATCTCACAGGAAAATGGAGGAAGATTGGTGTAGATCTTAGCCCAGCAACAATCTTCCTCAAGCAAAAAAGGAAGATTGGCAACAGATGTTAGCTCAAGGCCAATCTTCCTCATAAAAAAAAAAAAAGGAAGCAAGCCCAAAACGAAGTTTTCATGGAGAAAAAAATGTTTTTCTACTGAAGACATTTCAAGAAAAATGTCTTCAAAACCCAAACTAAACCCAAAAATAAGTGTGGGAGAAAGTCAGGAATACTTTGGCCAACTGTCTCAATAGAGTAATCACCATTCACTGCCCACCAAAGGCACTGTAAGTTACAAAGGACCTGACCACAAACCTTGACATCCCGGGAGTTCGGGGAAGAGTCACACTGAGGCCAACCCAACATACCCCCAAATGTTCTTATTGCTTCTGCTCTGTTAAAATTACAATGTGTTCAAGTTTCAAGTGTAAAATTCTTTCCTATAAAAAAATCAAATTTATGTAAAAATGTGCTTCCTTTAGAACCATGATGACTCTATACAATCTCTGGATGCCTGTCGTCTTTAATTAGAAGCTGAAAGCCACTCCCAGATTTAAAATCTGTCAACCCCGTGAATACTTTGGTAATTTCACTTTCAGTGAATATGAACAGGAACCAAATTCCATGGGAAATAAATTCCTTCAAGTAATCGTCTTATGACATTTCACAATTTTAAGTCAAAATGAGAAGAGGCAGTGCTGTAGATTGACACCCCCTCCCGATTTGATTCTGATAACTTTCATTCTTGGCAATATCCCTTCTCTGTTCTTCGTGTTATCACACCCAGCCCTCTACAGTAAATTTTAAATACCCTACTGCCTCCTTTATGACCTCTATTACATGCCATAGTCCACATCCTCCTCGTTATTTTCACTGACAAAACAACCTGATCAGAGTAATTTGGATGCAAAAGATGGAGAGAGTTTTAAATAACCTTTCAGATTCAGGGACTGACTCTCCCATAGCCCATGCTCTCCTGCTTACAGATGGCCAATGGGACATTTGTTTTTGGTGGTCAACTGACTGTGGAACCACCTCTGTCACTTTGTGTGGACAATTGGCCGCACTCATCCAGGGGGACGTCCACAAACACTTTCTTATGGACACAGGAGGGTAAAAGGTGAATTTCTCCCTTTTAATCAGAAAAGCAAAAGCTTTTCCAAAAGTTCCCCAGTGGGAAAACTCTGTCACACATTCAACCATGGTTCCAAGGGAGGCTGAGGACATTTAGTTTGTCCAGCCTCCATAGTGGAAGGAAGCAAGGAAGAAGGGGATCAGCCTACCAACCATGTCTCCACAACCTAGAAATAGAATTGCTGAGGCCACGGAGCATAGACGTTTGCATTTTAATAGTTATTACTCAATCTCTATCTACAGTTGTATCAGCTTAAACCCTATATCAAAGACCATTCTGACTTTTATCTTTACCATCTGGCTTTTCTTTTTAATCCAAATGAAAGATTATATTTTGTTTGGAAACTTGACTCCCCAGTGAGATCAGTTCCCATGGTTCTCCACAGGTCATATATCATCAGATTTTGATGTTTCTGGGCTGTTGTTTCAATTTTGGTTGTTGAGCTCAACTTCCACATCGCTCAATTCCTCCATCCATTCTTCACATCAGAGCCAAAATACATTCAAAAATGTAAGTCAGTTTATGTCCTTCAATGTCTTTCATTACACTTGGAATAAAATCAAAGTCCTTATCAGGATCTGCAAGGCCCTGCATTATCTATGTCCTGTTTCCCCCTCCAATGTCCTCTTCTTCCTCAGTCACTAAATTCCAGTCTTACTAGCCTTCTGTCTGTTCCTAGAATATGCTGGCTCTTTTCTCACCTCTATGCCTTTGCACTTGCTGTTCCTTCTGCCTGAATGCCCTTCTAATGGCTCCTCTCGTGGTAGGGTTGCTCCTTCTAATGCCTCACATCTCAATTTACACATCACTTTCTCAGAGAGGCTTTCCTGACTAGTCATTCTGACATGGGTCTCCCTTGTATTTTTTTTTTTTTTTTTAACCACAGTACTGTATTAATTTCCTTTATAGCAGTTTTTACTAGGTATATGAATTGGGAAAATTATTAGCTTCTCTGTGTCCTCACTTCTTCATTTGTAAATAAGGGCAATAATTGTACCAACCTCAAGAGTTGTTATGAGCAGTAAACAAGGCAAAGCATTTAATAGTGCTTGGCATCTATAAAACTTTGCTAAATAATAATTACTTATATTATTTTTTATTTAGTTATTTTCCTGTTTTCCACACTAAACTGTAAACTCTAACACTAGAAGGACTTTGTCTGTCCTGTTCTCAGTGTATCCCAGGACCTAGCACAATAAGTGCTCACCAAATATTGCTTGAACAAATGTATGTTGAATAAATGAATGAGTGACAAGTTCTACCTCAGTGGTAGCTTTGACTCTGGACTAAACACTGCTGGCTCATTTCGAGCATTCAGTGGTCTCCTCTCTAAGGCTGCCAGATTAAGCAAGTAAAAATATATGATCTCAGTTAAATTGGAATTTCTATATTTTATCTGGCAACCTTATTTCCCTCTCTACCGCCTTCACCCTTAATAAGCACACTTTCTTTCTCTCCCCTTCCCTCCCTGCCTTTCTTGTCCTCTGCTCCTTTCCTCTTAAGTTTATCCAGTTATTTCTGAATATAGCTCTTAGTGTCAGGAGACCCTATCATCCTTAAATCTGGAGATGTCTATTCTGAGGACAACCATCTCTTTGATGGATTAATGAGTTGCCTTTATGACTGGCCCACCAGTTCCCAGGGGGCTAAATTATCCACCTTCACTATCACAGGCTCTTTGAGCTTAGATAGCCTTCTAAGTGGAATGCAACTCACTCTTTTTTTCTCTGGATTCAGTACACATTATGTTAGGGACTCAAATGTCCTTAATTTGTTCCCAGACATCCTTTACCTTATTAATTCCTTTTCAGACATCCTCCATCCTTAATTCTAGCTTTGAAAGAAACCTAAAGGAAAGTTACCCAAACATGGCCCTGACCCTGAGAACTTCATTTCCCCAGTTGACTAGCCAAATAGTTTGACAAGCTTCTGCTGAAGAGTTGGGAGCTCCAACTCAATGCCATGCTGTTTTTCCCCACCTCCCAAGCTAGTCCTGGCTCAGAATATGGCAAGTTACTTGCTGCATTATCCAGAAACTCCCTAGGTCACTTATATTAATATGCTTGGTTCTAGAGTACGCTAAGGTAGTTGGAAGGAGAACGAACCACTTGCCCTTTCTGAAGGTAAATATTTTATTTGAAATAAAATGTTTTGGAGAAACTATGGCAGTCACTCTCAATGGTCTGTCAATATATATGTAAGGCTGTGTGTGAAAATAGGGTCATGGGAGTTACTTGTTTGCAGTGTTACACATCTGTTGACTGGAATCACCATCCAGAAAAGGTCCCCTATTGAACATTTGGTTCTCTTTCTGTAGTGAAGGAAGCATGAGCATCAGAGTTTGGCAGAATAGAACAGTGATACCAGATCCAGCATATACTAACTGTATGAACTTGGCTAAATTGTTTCACTGCTCTCAGACCCAGTTTCCCTGTCTGTGAGATGAAGATACTACCACTTATCTTACAATATTGTTGTAAAGTTTATAAATAAGGTAGACAAAGCACCTGGTGCTCAGCTTAATGACTGGTAGTTAATCCTAATCATTTTAGGCACTTTTTCCTGCTTCATAGTGTGTGGCTGAGTTGGTCATACCCAGGAGCAAATTCTTTTTGCTTCTCCTAAGAGGAGCCCTTCCCTTTGGAGCTCTGTATCACCAATGAGAGATCATTTGCATGAGGAGCCTGTCTTAGATACAGAGGTGTCATGTTCCTCTTCTGTTAAGAGTGGCCAAGCTAACCTGATCACTGCTCACTTTTCTCTTATGAGGCACTGGGAAATGTTCAGCATATTAGATAGGGGAACAAAACTCAGACACATGCCAAGATTATGTACAGCCTACCCAAGGAAAATTTTTTTAAAAACTTCACAGCTTGTGATTGGAAAAGGACACAGGACAGCTGCTAACTGTTTTCCTTTCATCTCCACTTTTGGCATGTTCTTCTAATAGCTCTCCTGTCACACTCAGTCTGCAGCCCAGTGGGAGCTAAAAGAGTAGGATTGAGGTGTCCCCTAGTCCCATCCCCACCCCCTGCTCAGACTCAGCTGCTGGGAAAGACCATTTAGAGCATTTAATATCCGCCCTACCCCTTTGGGAATGGTGTAACCCAGCTAGACACCACGCTTCAAAAGAGAGAGGGAAGTTAAAGCTTTTGCGATTAGTTAGGGAATGTTTAGACTAGAAACCCCCAGGCCCCTGCCAACCCTGATTCCATGATTCAGTGAACAGAAAGGACTGGAGCAGAGGAGGGAAGAATAGGCCAGACAGCTTTCCAAATTCTCTTCCGTAGAGAGGGATTCATTGTTGCTTAAACACTGTGAAATCAAACAAAAAATATACTGCAGCACTTGCTTTCAAATGTGAGTTTCATATGGCTTTAAAGTAAATTATAAATGGTTTAGGTCTAGACATATTTTTTTACTGAAACTTTTCTCTCCTACACTAACCCCACAGGAGGTGGCATCGGGTAATAGTTATAAGAAAGGCTCCTATCCTTATCGGAGCAAGTTATGTAAGTTCCTACCTCATAAAGTTGTTGTGAGGAGTAAATAAGCTAATAGATCTAAGGCATTTAGAACAGTGCCTGGCACAGTGTAAGAACTCAATAAATATTCAACTTATTTTATGCTAACTTACACCAACTGCTATTATTGTGAAAATTGAAAGAAGACAATAGGTGTTTGTAAACTTTATATTTTCATATATACATATCTGGAGAAAAGTAAGAGCATTCAGATACGTTTTGTTAACATTAGCTTTTCTTTTTGTAGGACTTGTGGTTTAGCATCCTTAAAAATGAGTAGGCTTCCTCTTTTGTAACTATGAAATTTTTGACCAAAGACAGCACAAATTACTGTAAAATGACTTTGCAGTCTTTTATAATATAATTCTAAAATCTACATGAACACATGTCTCAAATGAATCATAATTGTAATTTATGATATCACCAAACTTTGCTGAGTACTTTAACAAATAAACACCTGATTAAACTCCCCCTCTCTCTCTGTAGCTTTAGAACAAATGTTTCAAAAGGGAAATGGCTTGAAAAAGAAAGAGGAAAAAATTGGTGGTATAAAATTTGTTGTAATTATGTTAGCTGTTAAACACTAATCTTAGAAAATGTCTAAGATAATTTGTTTACTAAATTACATAAGATGCTCTCTATCTTATTGCTTAGAGATGTGACATTTATTTGAATCAAAACTCCATGTGGTGGACAAAGAGAACTATTTAGTGGTTACCAGGGAGAAGGAGGGTAGAAGGTGGGCACAAAGGGTGAAGGGGTGCCCCATATGGTGACTGACAAATAATAATGTACAACTGAAATTTCACGATGTTGTAAACTATCATAACTTCAATTAAAAAAAGTTGAAATTTTAAGTTTAAAACATCCATGTGGGGCCGGCCCCGTGGCCAAGTGGTTAAGTTCGCGCGCTCCACTGCAGCAGCCCAGGGTTTCGCTAGGTCGAATCCTGGGCAGGGACATGGCACTGCTCGTCAGGCCATGTTCGGGCGGTGTCCCACATGCCACAACTAGAAGGACCTACAACTAAGATATACAACTATGTACCAGGGGGGATTTGGGGAGATAAAGCAGAAAAAAAAAAAAAAAGATTGGCAATAGTTGTTAGCTCCGGTGCCACTCTTTAAAAAAATTAAAAATTAAAAAATAATTAAAAATCCATGTGGTTTGAAGATTATAGAAAACTTTTTTTATAAGCTAAAGACATGAAAATTTAGTTAAGTTGTGAGCAAGAAATTCCATTGCAGTAGACAGAATATGTTCAAATGGAGGGCTAACGTAGAGAGGTACAAAACGTACTATAAAATTTTCTTCCACTGCCATTTCATTAGTGTGAGAAAGGGGATTAAAATTGGAAGAAGTGCATCACCCATTATCTGGTCACTTATGGTAACCCATGTTTCTGTCAGATAAACTAAATAAAGCTTTGTTCCAGCACTGACATGGGAATTATAAATCTGCTATTTATCACAATAATTATTATCATAACCATGCAGAAAAGACATGCATTGGGTTTACTTGTAAATTGATATCAAATTGACTCAAAGCCTTTGTAGAAGCTAAGAGTTAGCATGTTATTCCAAGAAAATCACATATTGTTTTATGCTACCATGTCATTTATGCTGTAAAAAGAAAGTTAAAAACAAACTGAAATATGTGATTTTCCCTGTATGACTTTGCAAGATTTTGGTCCGATTCTATTATACAAATATTCTATTTTAAATATTTAAGGCCACGCAAATTGTGAAGAAGAATCTAATTTGTTAATTATACATCAAAAGACATTTTCTCCAATCAACAGCATCCTCTTGATTTTTTTCAATCTTAGACTAAAGAGAAAGAATAAATAACATCCAACTCAAGCTTACATTAAGAAGAAACCAATTCTCTGTGGTCCTTAAATATGTTCCCCTAGCCTTTTATTTAATATGCAATCTGAAGGAAATGTTTCTAAATGAATATGACATGGTCTTAAGGTTATGAAAATAGATCTTTTCAAGCTGAAATTCTGAGAGACACAAGATCAGTACAGATACTTTTGAGAGATGATTTCAATAAATAGCTGTTCTATTTCTAATGGATCGTTAAGTACAAAACACTGCTTTTTATTCTATTTGGTCATCTTATTAGTTTATCACAGCTGAAAAAATCCAATACATAAGATATTCTCCCCATGGTCAGAGAAACTTCAGCTTTCAGCTCTCAGTGCTTGAAATATTAGATTATGTTTCTTTATTCCATGATTTAAGAAAGCAATAAAGACCTCCTGGATTAGATAGTTCTTGTCAATGAAAGAATAGCTGTTTTAAAAACACTGCCTTGGCCCTTTGATCTTTCTAGTAAGTCATTTAACTAAACCCCTTATCTACTGATTATTATTCTCTAAATGCTGTGTGCAATGTGCCTGGAAGTGTGCTAAGAAAATAATAAATAACTTCTCACTTAGACTTGTCATTTTGATAGCTAGATTTCTAGCCCCCTAATAAAGAAACAGTAATGAAAGTAAAACCAGCTACTAATTTGTTTTAATGACTGAAAAATTAGAAGAGAATTTGCTAAAGATCCTAAATTTAGTCTTCATGAACTTTTGACTAAGAGGCACGTCAATTATATCCTGAGAATAATTCATGAGTATTTTTTTTTCTTGAGGAAGATTAGCCCTGAGCTAACTGCTGCCAATCCTCCTGTTTTTGCTGAGGAAGACTGGCCCTGGGCTAACATCCGTGCCCATCTTCCTCTACTTTTTTTATATGTGGGATGCCTACCACATCATGGCTTGCCAAGTGGTGCCATGTCCACACCCGGGATGTGAACCAGCGATCCCCTGGCCACCCAAGCGGAACATGCGCAATTAACCCCTGCACCACCAGGCTGACCCCTACGAGTATTTTTTTTTTTTAAAGGTTTTAAAATTTTTTTCTTTTTCTCCCCAAAGCCCCCCAGTACATAGTTGTATATTCTTCGTTGTGGGTCCTTCTAGTTGTGGCATGTGGGACGCTGCCTCAGTGTGGTTTGATGAGCAGTGCCATGTCCGCGCCCAGGATTCGAAGCAACGAAACACTAGGTTGCCTGCAGCGGAGTGCGCGAACTTAACCACTAGGGCATGGGGCCAGCCCCTCCCCACGAGTATTTTTGACACCCTGTTTTGATTCCCTGTGATATACCATTTGTGCCTCATCTGTGTGATTCAGCCACTATTTTAATGCCTTTAACTGTAGAGAAGCACTGTCTGATAGAACTTTCTGTGACGATGGAAACATTCTATATTTGTATCGTCCAATACAGTAGCCACCAGCCACATGTGGCCAGTGAGTCCTTGAAATCAGGATTGAAAAAACTCAACTAGATATGGCAATTGAGAGGTCATTCTTAATATTTGGCAGAGAAATCCTATGGAGTTAATGGGAGTAAAATGTTATTGTGGTGGGTGGGGGAGTAAACGGGAGACAAGGAGGTAGAGTGCAGTGTGGTGCGTGACTAAGCAGACGACGTAATGAAGCTCTACTCCAAACACCGTTGATCTGGCAGTCATGTGAAAAACGGAGGGTAGAGGGAGAAAGTTAGAGTTTCTGTTCAGCTTTTATTGAGAAAAACAGAGTTGAGCTGAAATTTTCTAACATTTAGTTAAGGCAGGTGATAATGTGAGAATAAATTCCAGCTCCTGGGAAGAATGGAAATGTTTATTGTCCTTGATGGGACAAATATTACCGAGGTGCAAATGTAACGGCTAGCTGTAAGTTTTGAAATACTCGATTTTTCTCTGGAAAGGTGTAAGAATCAATGAATCTACAAAATAAGGTATCATTTCTTTCAGTAAGAAATTTTGTAAGTTCCTAGTAGTGAGATTGATTTGTCCCCCTAAAAAATGCTTTCTTGCACTTCTCTATAATTACTTCTTGAAAGTAACTTTAGGTTACCAGTTCTGAAACACTGAAATGTAATTTCAAACTATACAATCCATATATATATATATATAATGATACTAATCAAAAGTTGGACATGACTGAAATCATAGCGTTTTAGAACTGAACAGGTGTTTGTTAAACTACTTCATTTTGTGGGTGAGGAACGTGAGGCCTAGAGAGAATACGTGACTTACTCAAGTTTACCCAGACAAGACTCGGACCCAGGGCTTTAGACTCCAAGCCCGGTGCTGTTTTGTAAAAAGACTGACTAGATGATGCCCCAGGATATTTTTGGTATCCCTGTTTATTATAATAAGAGAGAAAAGAGAAAATTTCTAACAGCGTGCCTCATTGGGGGCAGTGAATCCTTTTCTTTACATTTCCACAATTATTACCCTTTCGCCTTAGGCATGTTCTCACCGTTTGCATTGCGCTTCCCATAATTTTCACCCAGTTTTCAAAAGTGTTTGGTAATTATCCTATATGTTAGGAAATTTGACCAAAAGAGAAGATGTCTAACTTCATTTCAATTCTTCAAAAAGTTTCCTCCCTTACTGAAGATAGAGAAGATGGTATACTGGTGGTTTAGAAGGAGAACAGGGGTCATGAAGGATTTGATTCTTCAAGCTGTTTCAATATGCAAACACTGAAATCAAGTTCAGGATTACATGTAGAGCGTAGCTAATTCAGATTATAGGATCCTTTTGTGTTTTTGTGTTTGTGCAAAGAAACCACGTTCTATATTTTGCATAAACTGAAGTTGTGGGCTGATAATTTAGCCCATGGAAAACCTGGTAATGGTCTAATATAGGTGGCCAAAGTTTTTTTGTGTTTCATTTTTTAAGGGCCTTTTAACTCCTTTTGGAAAACCCCTTAGAGTGAAAGTCAAATGCAGAATGCTGTCATATCTCCTGCTCGTGACACACTAGTTCATTTCTGAAAATAATAATGCTCTCTCAAAATGAAGTCATTTATATTCTTAGCCATGCTCTATTGTGTGTACTGAGTAATTTCTTGAGAGCAGTGTTTCCTGTGGCATATTGCCAAGTCTGGCTTTATTTGTTTTTCATTAGGCTTTTCATTACCATGTTACTGTATACCTGGATCGTTTTGCCACCTCTGAGACGACCAGGGTAGTTTAAGCACAAGAATGATACTACTAGTAGGTGGAATATTTTTGTCCAGTAAATGCCCATTTTAAATTCCCAGCTCTGGTACCATTCTAATGGCTTTAATCTTTCTAAGAACAGTCAATTATCCATTTATAATGTAGTCTGATATTAAATTGTTTAACATTCATCTATTTCCCTGGAAAGACATTAGTCTCACTTTGCACCACACTAGACTGGCCCCTCCTGCTTTCTTACCTCAGGAAAAAGCATCATGATCTACCCCTACTGCCCAAGCCTGTAACCAACAGGTATCCTACATTTTTCCATTATTCTACACATGCAAGCACGGAGTCAAACTTCTTGATAGTTTTCACACCCACCTGCTGCTTTCTGTCTCTCATGACCATTGCCTTAGACTAAGTCCACACCATCTCTAGAACACCTGGAGTGGCCCCCTGATGGTTGCCATGCTCCCAGGACTGCCCTTTCCAGTTAATTCTCTTTTGCTTTAAATGTCCATCAGCACCCATTGCTCTCCATAAATAGGTACTCTGTAATTTCTACTCTTAAGTGTTTCGTGTTATGCATTAATAGGACAGAGTCTGATTTGTCCACAACAGCAGTGATCTGAATTCTTGAACTTTTCTATAGACTCCTCACTTTAAATGGAAACTAGCTCACCAACTCCAAAAGACTAAAATTTAGGGACAAAATAAGCAATCTACAAATTTCTGTATTCGAATATTAGTAAGAGGCCTAAAAATCATTGAAATCAGAGAATCTCAAGACTAGCCTGGTCTTGGAGATCTTGTGGCTCAACTTTGTCATTTTATAGGTAAGGAAAGGGAGGCCCAGTCATGGAAACCAAATTGATCTTTCTAAATTTGGAATTTCATCGTGTAACTTCTTTTCTTAAAATCTGTCTGTGGCTTCCCATTATGGTCAGAATGAAGTCTAACTTCCTCAGCGTGGCATACAATGTCTGTATAGTCTGGCTTCTGCTTAATTTTCCAGCCTTACCTTTCCTCCTCTCTCCACTTTATCCCAGAATGTGGTGCTTCCAAGTACACTATGTTCTTTCTTAGCCACAGGACATTGCACATAATTTCTCCTTAGTCCTTCCTCTTTTGAGTGCTAAATCCTACCTAGCCTTCAGATATCCGATTAGACATCATCTCCTCTGAGAACATAGCCCAGATCCCCTCTGGGCTCCCAGGCATGTGTCACCACCATAGCACACTCTCTGCATTCTCACTGCCTTTGAACAATCTGCTTCCATTGCTGGGGTGGAAGGAATAAAGACAGCTGTGGCCAGGGACCTGCATCTTATTCCCTGTTCTATCCCCACATCTTGATTAGATGACTGGCATTCAATATTTAAGATTAACTATTAATCCTCACTTTTAACCTGCCTAGTATACTTCAATTTTTGTATCAGTCCTTCTCTCAACATCTGATTTTAGGGGGAAAAAAAACCCCTAGTTGATTCATTCACATCTACACATAGGTCACTGATGATGCTAAATGGCAACTCTTCCTAGAAGCATTTACATTTTTACAGGAGCAGAGTTTGAAGTCACAGGAATAAGTCCCCAATGCAGATAATCCAACCATGAATAGTAAGCCAGGAGAGTGTATGTGAGGGGAAGGAAGCTTTCCCAGAGCCTTCAACTCTGCCCTGGCCCTCATGGAAGAATGACTCCATGGTTTTGTTTATAAAAATCAGATCGCTTGTTGGTTATTTTTCTCTATATTAAGTAAAACATTCTTTACACATAGCAAAAATGCCTGATTTAACATGTAGCATTTCTGGTTTTGTTTCAGGGAAGCAATGTAATGGAAGATCAGGATTTGTTGGAAATTGGAATCCTAAATTCTGGGCACAGACAAAGAATTCTACAGGCAATCCAGCTCCTTCCAAAGGTAAGCAATGCTTTATTACCCTAGCCCTAAGTTCAGTCTCAGCGGTTTTAAGTCCAGAGTACAAATATTAGTATTTAGGACTTTTCTGCATATTTATGTAACTTCCAAAAGCAGGTCTTCTGAGGTCCAACTAAACATTCAGACTCACAAGACTGCTATAGACCATACTCACCTTTAGATTTACCTAGCTAGGAGGATATAATACAGGAAACACCACTGGTCAACAGGGCAGCGTTAGAGTTTCTCTTCAGCAGGAGTCCTTATCCGTACAAACATCAGTCCAGGCCCCTCAGGTGACACCTCGGGTGCAAGATAATATCAATATTGTATGGGTGCAGGATGTTCCTGGATTTGGAAGCCTCATGCCCCATAAGAGGCAGTATCTCTTGTAACAACTCCATAGATTCAGTCTCCAGGGACAAGGGACCTGCCTAATTATAAGCGTCATCACTCAGGGAAGTCCAAAGTATCACATCCCCATCAGGTGTTTATAGTTCATGTATAAATCCTCCCAAGGCAAATGCAATTTGCCAACCAGGTGTCACTTTAGCTGTAAGCAGTATGTTACCTAGCAACAGAGTTGACCTTCTGTTTCCAGATAAGGCTTCATAGGATCCTAAAGCAGGAAGTAGGATCTGAGCACTGGTCTTCAAGATACATAGGATTTTAACTAGTAAGGAAAGGGAAAGGCATTTCAGGGGCCAGGAGGAACCATATAAATACAGGTACAATCCAGGCACTAGGGAACTAGTGATACTGTGTGATTTAAAATCCAACAGGATTCGCACAACAATGTGAATGTACTTAATGCCAATAACCATACACTTAAAAATGGCTCAAGTGATAAATTTTATGTTTTGTTACTTCACAATTTTAAAAATAATTTTTAAGAATGGAAGAAAAATTCCTATGTGATTCAAACAATTAGAGAGTGGAGAGTGTGGACAGAAGTAAAGCTGAAAAAGTAGGCTGGGTCAGTTAGTGTCAGGCTAAGGAATTTGAAATTTGTTCTGTAGGCACTGGAGAATGGACACCACTGTACTGCTTTCAGCCAGTTAATTCTGGAGGCAGTATACAATAGGAATTAGAAGGAGGGAAATTTGAAATTGGGTCATCCAGTGGGGAAAAGATTCGGGGGGCAAGATTGGAGGCAAGGTAGCAGATGAACAGTAGTAGTTGCACCTAGATATATGAACTTATTGTGTGTTTCATATTCTCTTCTGCACTTTTCCTTTCTAAAGAGGCTATAATTTCTCCTTCTCAGGATGAGAAAGATAAATATTAACCACTGTTTCTAAGGAAGTGATCTGATGAAATTTGCCAACTGTCAGTGAACTGAGTTTCTGCTGATAGAAACTTAACTCTTGCAAATTCAAAGAGAGTCAAGTATATAAAGAAGTTTAATCATATGATTTTCTACACTAAAAGGAAAGGAATAAAGCATCCTTAGAACTAATTCTAGAAGTAATTCTTATAAGCATATTATTCACCTCACTACTTTTGTATCTTTACTTAAGATATTACTTCTTCAGCAAGTTTTCTCCTCATTCTCTGCAAGGACTTCTGCCCTGCTATACCTCCAACACCTAACTAGGGCCCAGCTCATGGTAGGCACCCAGTAAATGAATGAATGATTGCCCCTTTGTCACAATGATGCCCATCATTTAAAGTTCAACTCAAATAGTTTCACATCACTTCCCCTAGGGGAAGTTTGTGAAACTTCCCCTAAAGTGGAACCACTTCGCATCTCCTTGATAATTATCACCTTAATCTAAACCAACCACCTCTAACAGGACTACCACACTGGATTCTAATCTGTCATCTCTAGGTTAGACTACTTGAGTCATTTCTCATCGATCATCTCTTGTCTGGATGATTCATAGATGCCTAATCTCTGTCCTAGTTGCCTTTTCTACTACTCCACAATTGGATTTCCACACAGCATTCAGAAGATCCTTCTAAAATGTAAATCAAATCATGCCACACCCTGCTTAAAATCTCCGCTGGATTCCCTTCTCACCCAGAATAATATCTTTATCATGGGCTACAAAAGTCAATAGGATCTGGCCCCTTCCCACCTCTGTGACCTCATCTCTCACTCTCCCCTTCTCCTACACTCTAGTCATGTGCTTTCTTTTTGTTCCAGAACATGCCAAGCTCATTTTTACCTCAAGGCCTTTCCATACTGGTCTCCGCCTGGAAAGCATTTTCTTCAGATGGTCGTACACTTGCTCCTATACGCCATCAAATCTCCACTCAGCTGTCATCTCTCACAGAGGCCTTCGTGACCTCAAATTCACACCCTTCGCCCACTGTCACTATCCTTTGTATTGTCCTGTTTCAGTCTTCATAGCAATTATGGCTACCTGAAGTCATTTTATTTATTTGTTTGATTTCTTCCTTGTTTTCCATCTCTCCCCCAGGATGCAAGGTCCATGAGCTCAGGGACCTTGACTGTCTTGTTCACTTTTATATACACAGTCCCTAGAACAGTGCCAATTACATTATAGGTAGTCAGAAAATATTTGAAGGATATATAAAGTATATATATTTTATATATCCAAAAAATAATGAAGGAATATACTGCTTTCCCTTTCCTCTGAGATTTGATGGCCCTTTGCTTGTTCTGTCTGAAGGTACTAATAATATTTTACCATTTGTACGCTATAAGAATCCCGATGGCAGAGACATTGTCATACCATCCTTGAATTTCCCGATGTGCTTAACTCAATACATGCACATTAAAAGAATGAAAGGAATGAGTGACTCAATGAATGAATATTTTTCTCATGTTGTTGGAATATAATTTTTTTAATGAAAAAGTACCTCAATTTTAAGATGTATCTACAATTGTGTACATTATCACATGATAATGAGAAATAAAAGAACCTGAACTCAGAATTATTTGTTTAATAAATGGAGTGTTTATTTTTAATACAGAATATCATTCCCATTAGAGAAGACAATATAATAGAAACAATATAAAATTAGACTTCTATCAAGAGGCTGATGCAAAAGTGCTTACTAGGCATCAAATGAGTAGAGAATATATAAAAACATCCAAACACGTGTTCAGCAGCACAAACAGAATGTTATAATGCTACAAATTGATGCTTTGCCTTCTTAGATAATGAGCCCAAACTTCAGATGGTTAATAGTGTAATTTTACTCCCAGCACATTCATTTGCATTCCCTCTAACTTTGGACTGCCAGAAAATGGTCAAAATGTCTCTTCATTTTGTTTATGCAATTTTGGTCTTCAGAATATTGGTGTTCTTCATCTGTCATGAAAAATATTCCATGATTGCTACCTGAGATCCTTTAATTAACATATTGTGTTTTGGAATTGATGAGATTGTTCCTAAACAGAGAAAAGGTGGTTTGCTAAGTGCAATTTTGATTTTTTAGCACGCTTCAAAGCATGTTTTTCATGCTTTATTTGTATTTGTAATTTCAAGTTTCAAAGACAAAAGTTTATTCCTTTGAGAGAATAGTTTTTCTGTAATATGCCCTTTTTAATATTAAAATATTCACCAATGCAAAGGTCTGCATGTTCTCAAGTACATTTGATACATTGAACACGTAGAATACATTCAATATACTCTAAGTGTAGACAACTTTAGGACGGTAATCATATTAATTCCTCTCTTTGATCTATTCTTTCCCTCTGTCTTTTGCAATGCTTGACCTTTAGTAGCAAAGCTTAATTATCCATTTTCACCCACCATCCACTTCACTCACCAACCCCAACTCAGTCTTTCCTTAGGTCTAAAAGTTTCTCAGCATTTATAAAGATCAAATTTTACCCTTTTCTCTTTTTAAGAAAGGAAATATACCAAAAGTTCCAAGAGAAGATGGCTTATTTTGTACTCGCCTAGAAACTGTAAGCATATTGGACTTTTTCTGTCCCCTAGACACAGGGAAATTATCTGATTACTTACTTGCAACACATAATTTACCTTTTCCCAGGTAAGAATTCCATGTGGCCAACTCTTTGGATAATCCTCTAAAGTCCTTTTAAAAGGGTACAATGTCTTTTGTCCTTTGACAATATAACACCTGGAGGTCAGGGATGCAAAGGATTTTCATTTTAAAGGTTTGCAGGACTTGTATCAAGGTGCATTTTGTATCTGCTCTCTTAATATTTGTCACCCTGAATTGAAAAAATGTTTTAGCACACAGCAACTTTTATCTCACATGCTAACTTCTTTTTCAATATTTCCTTTTCTAATATTTTCCTGTTTTTATAATATCTTGTAGATTTGTTTAGTAGTTGTCTACACTCACTATCCCTGCTTCTTTTGCTCCAACTCATTTTTAAACCTACTTGGGCTTAACTAGTTCCTCTGCTACTACCCCACACAGCCAGTGCTCAGGTTACCAGTAACCAGTAGAGCAGAAATCCCACAAGCCCCTTTCCACCCTCACCTTACTTTGGCTTCAGTAGGTGCTGGTACTCTTGTCAACTGTCAACACCATCTTCTTTTGACCTCCACGATACCTGGTCATCTTCCTGCCTCTCAGATGCTCTCTCTCCTTGCTGGCTCATTCTCCTCAGTTAGATGTTGGAGTTCCTCACAACTCAAACTCAAAAATATTTGATGACTAGTAAATATTGTTATCATAGGACTCTTGATCATAGTATAGTTTCTGGTATTCGTTGTTTTGTTCATTGCTACTCTTCTCTACTCTCACCTGCATTTTACCTGCCCTTTATTTCTAAGTTCGGTTCAATTTAACCAACATTTGTTGGGGTATATAGTTTCAATTGTTTTTTTCACCAAATGGCACTGAACACCTCTGATTGGATTAAATTACTCCCTTTCCCATCCTCCATTTGAGATTTTAGTTTAAAAAACCAAACAGTTATCTGTTGTCCCAATAAAAAAACCAAGATTCTGCATTATTTATGTATTGCTATATAACAAATTACCCCAAATCTTAGCAGCATATAAAAACAGCATTTATTATCTCACAGTATCTGTGGATCAGGAATCCTGGAGCAGCTTAGCTGGATCCTCTCACTCTGGGTCTCCCACAAGGCTACAGTTATCTCAAGACTCAACTGGGAAGTACCCACTTCCTACCTCTCTCACGTGATTGTAGCAGGATTTCCTTCCTGGGGGTCTTGGGACTGAGGCCTCAGTGCTTCACAAGCTGTTGGCTGAAGACCTCTCTCAGTTACTCGTCATGTGGGCCCCACCACAAAGCTCCTCTCAACAGACATCTCGTTTCAACAGCACAAGCAAGTGAGAGGACAAGAACAGGCTAGCAAAATGAAAGTCACAGTGTTTGTAACATCTCATCCTTTTGCTGTGTTCTATTCATTAGAGTCAAGTCACTAGATTCAGCCCACATACTAGAGGAGGTGTTTACACAATGGTGTGAATACCAGGAGGTGGGATCATTGGGTGCCACCTGAGAAGTCTGCAGATATACTTTATAATGTTCCACTTTACAGTCTAACTTCCATGTCTACATTTGTGGTTAAAATGGAATAAACCATCAACAACAACAACAAAAGGCTTCTTTTATTTTCATGGGCCATCTTAATGAAACTGTGATATTCATAATTAGATGACTTAGAAACCACATTTGCAATCACCACTCGAAAAAGAGGCACATGTCTCTGGTCCATAGGGTTAGGTATAATATAGTGTGATATGATACAATCATACCCAAACTTGAGACCTCGGCGATTTACCAATTGCACATACACACTTCATGATCTGAACACCACTGATGTAAGTGATACACACAAATCAGTAATCCCACAAAACATTACAAATTTTAAAACCAGGTTCATTCTTCGCTGGTTCCTCAATACCAAAAGGAGCATATTTCCTTCGCTAATAGAGAAGTGAATTGGTCAAAGCCTACTGGACAAGACTTTAAGGATGTTAGCAAAGAAAACATGTTTTTAAAAAATTAGCAAAGCTGGAAACTAAAAGGGACTATTTAACTTTAGGCCTGATGAGCGCCAATAGATAAAGGCAACAGCTGACCAAAAAAAGCTTGTGAGCAGGGATATGGAGATACACTGGCAGGGATTGAGAACTCAAATACTTTTAAAGGCAAGACAATATGCAGTGGTGGAAACTATGGCAAACTGGAGAGCACAAACCCTGCCCCCCCTCCAAATGTTGGTTTTGTTTCCAAAAATTTTATTAAGAAAACAAAGCATTAAGAACCTGATTTGGTTATAGTTGTCACTTGGCTACCCCAATGTCATAGAGGAAGAGAGTCTCTCCAGAAATGAGTCTTAATACAATGGCTTCATAGATTATTTCAGAGTTCAAAAGGAGTATTATGAATGTGACGTTATCTCAATTTGGCTCCCTGTCCAAGACTAGGCTCTTAAAGACTTTAGTTCTTTCAGTGTCCTTAAATTCAGATGTTTGGTAATTCTAGCCTTGATGGTTGATGAAGATGTGTGCAAGCTTTAGGGGAAAAGTGTACAACCAATGTAATTTCTTTAAAAGTCTAGAAAGGAAGGTTCAGTCTTATTTCCCTGTCACTTAGAAAAATGATAGAAACTCATTCCTAATTCTTTGCTATTTTTCAGAAGGGCAATAGCAAAATGTAGGCTACAGACACCAATGATCTCATGGTAACTTTTGACAGGGTTACTTTTCATTCTCCCATGCCATCACTCACTCTCCACCTACCCTCATTCTTTTTACTTGCATTTCTTTCTTTTCACCAGCTGGTATCTTAAATTTTCATGCCACCCAATGTTGTCCTACCACCCTGAGAACATCCAGTTAAAGATATACCCTCAAACAAAATCCCATACACGTATATACAACATTAGCATGGGGGCCCTAACCTCAAGTTAATACACAACTGGACCCACAGTCTAACTAAGGGCTTAGGATTTTCTACTTTTTATAGGTCTGGTCCTTGGTGAGACAGGCTGTGGTGTTCCTAGAGTCCTTTCAAGCTCCATCCAATTCTGTAAATGTCTTATGGCTCTGGGACAAACAGATATACTCACTTAGATCAGTGTAAAAGATTACTTATTTTTCAGGAGAAGTGTTGGTGCCATTGGAGAATAGGGAAAGAAGAAAGAGCAATTGATCTTAAGGTAAAAAAAAAAAGTTAGGTAATTTGGAGTATATGAATTTTGAAATGACAGCAAGTCATTCAGATCTTTCTTATTATTCCTTAGCCTGGCAAGTCTGGTGGCCTGCATTTTCCTAGAGTGACCTCCTACTTCATGTCTCACGCTTTCTGTTTATAAGTGGAGACCAATTACAAGTCTGTTCTTCAGGGGTACATTGGCAGAAGGAATGGCTTGTGTTTATAAAGTTCTTTGGGCCCTTTGAAGTGACAAAGCCCAGTACATACAAAGTATACAATGGCTATAACTGGGCTGGATAGATATCCAAAGAACTGCGAGGTGTGAGAGTGGTGCAGTCCTAATGTACTACTGATGCTCTATTCCAAGATTGCTATGCAGTTTAAGAAAGAAAGATCGCTGCTGCATTCTTCCTAAGCTAAAGAGAGAAGATTTTTAAATGTTTTATTTTAAATGAGTTTATCTTGGAATCATTTGTTACGTAGACCAGAGAGCTGAAATATCATTTTTTACTCATTATCTCCCTTGATATTTACGGAGAAAGAGGGGAGGAATTCTGCAAGTAAATAGCTTCTGATCTATTGCCATCCCCAGCAGCTGTCATCCTTCAACTTTGAGAAGTTCACCTTCATTTAATAAAGAACACTGGCTCCCTTGGAGTGATACAGCAATCAGTAGTAAGAGTAAAGGAATTGAGATATCTGAGCACTTTCTCTTCCTTAATGAAATTCTTCCCCAAAAAATCACAATTTAGAACTGCAAAGGACTTTAAAATATCCAGCTCAACTTCTCAACTGTGTCATTACACAGGTGAGGAAAACAAGTCTGGGTCATATTAAATGACTTTACCTGAGGCGGATTGTTTCTTAGTGACAGAGCTGGACCTAAATCCCAGGTGTCCGTGCTCATGATAATTGCCTCCTGAGTGAATACTGTGCTATATAAGAGACCCAGTCTGAGGATGCATGTGTATTTGTGAGAGGAAACTGTAAAAGGATAGGAAAGATCCAAATGACTAAACACAAGAAAAGGAATTGCTCATAAAATTGAGCTTCCTTTTAAGTTTCAGGCTTAGAAGGCAATTTTTGAAACATCCATAGACCGCTAAACTCCCTTCTGAAGGTTGGAAGGGAAGGACGATTCCAGGAATCCAAAAGCCCTATAAAAGCAGGAAGGAGACAGACATGGAAAAGAAGAAAGGCAGACATAGACCATGTCAGTTGTCCAGTGACCACTGGGGGTCAAACCACTTGTTTATCCTTGAAGGTGGCCTTAGAGAAGCTTCACTTACAGTAGCTATTGCTGGTTCAAAGAAGGAAAAGCATAATGACATAAAGTAAAATAACTAAAATAATCTATTTTCTTCTTTAGTCTGGTAGAGAGGAAGGGAAGATGGGCAAGATAGAAGGGTGCTCTCTAGGAGAGAGTCAAGATGCATCTTTAGAGCACTAAACTCCATGGAGATGACATTTTTAAAGGATTAAACCAGGAATCAGCATGGTGTAGTGATTGGGCATGTGCCAGACTCCTTGAGTTTGATTTTACCTACCCCACAGGGGTGTTGTGAGAATTAAATGAGTCCATATTTGCGAAGCACTTAAAATGGAGGCTGGCACAATGTATGCACTATAATTGTATTTATTAAATAAATTTTTAAAAAGAAGAGTGAAGGTAAACCAAGAAAAACGTGAAGTTCCTTCCTGCCATTAATTATTTCTGAAAATTACTACTCTAGGCATAAGTAATAAGCAAAATAAATCTCCTTTTATTTATTTATTCAATAGATATTTTATGAAATACCTACCCCATGCCAGGCCCTCTTCTAGATGCTGAGGATTTGATGTTAGGAAACAAAATGTATAAGGTTGCAGCTTATATTCTAGTGGCAGATGTAGACAAAAAGAAATAAAAATATGTAATTTCAGGTAATGATAAGTGCTATGGAGAAATATTAAGCAAAACAATAGACAGAGGGTAATGAGGATGTACCAATGCTATTTTAGGTGGATAAACTAGGATTCACACCCAGGCGGACTGAAATTCTCTGCTACCTCACTGTATTGTCTAAACACTATACTGCAAAATACAGTAAGGATGCTAAGGAGATATTGAGATGAGTAAGCTAATAATCCAGATAAGTCATCTTTAAGAAACTTGGAATTTTGCAAAAATGAACTCTCTTGAGCTTGTAGTTTAACCTAATTTAATCCTAGTTTATTCACCTACTACTGGTATCACGTAGGCAAGTTACTCAAATTCTATAATCCTCAGTTTTCTCATCTGTAAAATGGAGACGATGGTGGAACCTACCACATTAGGTTATTATGAGTTATAAATTTAAAATTCATATGAAGTGCCTGGCATTAGGAGGACTAAATTAATATTAATTATAACTGCTTACATGTGTTTAATAAATGCTCACTAAATTAACAAAACTCAATGAAATTTTGCCATTGCTCTTGCCTGGGGCCAAAAAGTAACAGAAGGAGACTCAGTTCCTGATATAAGGCTGTGACTAAAAACACCCGTGACTGCCTTGCACGGTGAGCTTTCCATTCTTACTAGTGTGTTTCTCACAGGGCAGATTATTCATTTTCTAGATAACAAAAGGGCAAAACCTTCAAATCTCATTATCATCCACTAAATTAATTATTTTTGATACATTTAGGATTATTGTTTAACCCATCAAGAGCTAGGAGAGAAAGTCTTTAAAATCAAAATGAGGGCCTTCCTATCTAAGAAATTAGATGAATAAGCATAATACTGAGAGGGCTTCCTGATTGCATCTCTTGGAGATAGTGTAATCAGTTCCCAGCACCCAGTGGAAAGTGGGAGAGGAGTGGAAATGAAGAAGACTTTGAACAGCCAAGTCTCAGTAAATGTGGCATACAATGGCATGGAAGTGAACTGAGAACCTGTGTGGTCAAACCTTGACCGTGCAGTTCCGCTAAATTACTAAAGGCAATCTGATTTCATAGAAAAACAGAACTATGTAAATTTACACAAAAGCTCTGAAAACACATATGCACCATTTTGAATGAGCCATTTTCCCTTACCTTAGTGGTACAATTAAATTAAGTGCTAGTTTAATAGTTGAGTATAATTTGGCTATATTTCTTGGTTTTGATCAATAGCACTTTATGTCTGCAAATGCGTTGAGCATCTACTTATGTCTCAGACACAGTGCAAGGAGAAAAAAGATGCAATTGCACAGTACCTGCCTTCAAGGAGATTACAGTCTAGCAGAGGAAGTCAACCAATATCCAAATGATTTTAATACAAAGCAGAGCATGAATGAGCTATAACAGAAGTAAAAATACAAGCTTTGGATGTTAGGTGGAAGGGAAGTTCTCTTCTGTTTGGGGAATCAGGAGAGGGTTCCTGAAGGAGGAGAAAGATGAATTCAAAAAAGCATTCTTATGCACTTTAAAGACTTCTTTGTTGTGGGGAGTTTTGAGATAGCTCATGACACTCCAAGCAAAAAGTAACCCAAATCATTTGCTTAGCTTGTTCAGGCAAAAAGATATGTGATTTTTTTTCTCGTTTGTAATAACCATCCTCTGAAATACAGCCAGTGCCATCAATCCAGCTACGAATTTCATCCATCACTTTGCCCTGCAAGCTATAATGAGTCAAATACTTCAAGCCCAAGCAGACACTTATAGTCAGCTTCAGTGGAGCAGGCCAAACTAGTGACAGAGTTAATATTAACCCACCCCTAAGCTAACCACTTTTTCATTACATGGTATTTCTTTGTGGTTATTTTCTTTGTTGGTGATCAATGAGATTTTAGATTTCCATCTTTTGACTTTGGGTTCTAATCTAATGATTTATGTTCTCTAGACCCATAGTGAACACTCTACATAAGAATCCATATTCTCCAAGTTGTTCCTGAGTATGCTTGGAAAGACACTGCTGAGCCAACACTTAAATAGAAATTTCCTATGTGCCAAGCACTGTTCTAAATATTAGATTAACTCTCAGTTAACTCATTTAAATCTGAAAATTAATTCTCTATTTTACAGATAAAGAAACTAAGGCACAGAAAAGTTAAGTAATTTTCCTAAGGTCACAGTTAGCAAGTTGCAGAGTCAGGATTCGAACCAGGCAGCCTAGCTCCAGAATCTATGCTCTTAACTCCTTTCCTCACTTCATCTATCACCAGAGTATCATAGTTCTGTGCTCTGCGAATAACCTATCAATGCTTTCACTTTTGGAAAAATGACCATATTCATTATCTCCCACAGATGATCCAGCATCTTCTATTTTGGTAAATAAAAGTTCAGCTTTATTTATTCATTTATTTTTTGGTTAACAGATAACAACTGTTCTTATCAGAGGAAACGAGTACTCAAGAAACTGTCAAATTCTTTCTTTCATGTCTTCAAAAGAAAATACATTTTAGCTTTACTTGTTCTTTGAATTTATGATGGTATATGTGCTAAATAGATACACTTTACATGATTTTTAAGGTTATAATTTATGAATCAGAGTCCAAACAGGTTAAAAGCTTTTTCTTCAATGCATCATCAGTTTTAACTCTCAACTCCTTTTCTATGTAGAGGTCACTGCTTGGTGGGAAAGTATTGTATTTACAGTTTTCTAATCCTAAGAGGTAAATGTATAATAGGAATTTTTGAATGTGAAATTTTCTCCACAAATGTACACGAGATTAATTCAGTAAGTGTAGAATAGATTGATTTCCCTGCCTTTCACCTCTGGGATTCAATGATATCATCATCTATCAATATTTCTGGTGTGCACTTTTAACAGAACACTTTTCTAAGTGCTATGGATGTAGACGCGAAGTAACAATTGACCTTACATCCCGAGACTTTAGCATTCCCAGTAGGATTGGAGCCAGACGAAAGAGAGCTATGGCAACTCCAGATGCATAATATCTGCAAATACCCACATGCCCAGATGTTCTTCAGTGACTCTCTCACTCATCTGTCCATTCAGACAGTCAGTTCATTGTGGCCCTATGCTGAGTTCAGAGATGAAGATGGAAAAATGGATAAGACTTGGTCTCCGCCTCAAGGAGTTCTACCTACATTTTAGACAGAGACAGATAACGTCAAAAACTACGTGAAAAAAATGCTACAAAAGGAGGGAAGAGCTAAATACATGGGGATCAGGGAAGGTTTTCTGGATTGAGGATGCTTGAGCTGAATCTCAAAGAATTAATAAGTATCCCTAGCCAAGTAGGGCATTGAGGGAGTCACTCCAGACAGAGGATACTGCCCGTGTTCCTGCTAGGTCTGGATACTGTAAGGAGAAATGGATGCCAATATTTATCCATTTTCTGTCTCTGTCTCTCTCTGTCCATCTGTGTCTCTCTTTGTCTCTCTCTTGTGCATGCTTGCTTACTTTCATGTGCATGCTCACTTTCACACACACGTGCATGTGTGCACACACACACATTCACTTACTTCCCAATATATTAACCCCAAGCGAGACTACAGAAGAAACTCTTTCCAAATTTCTCCAACCCATTCAAGTTTTTTCCTTTTCTAGAACTTATAAAAACTTTGGCACTGAATTATTTTCTTATACTTGTATATATTTCAAATGTATACCCGAGGAAATTGCATATTCTTAGAAGGAAGTAACTTTAGATCCCTTTACATTTTTACAATACCTAGGATGATCTTATATTTATATTTTGCACTTAGAAAATCTTTTGAATCAAATCGATAATAACTACTAAAACTATTGTTAAGAGCTGACTCTCTGCTGAAGATTTACACAAGTAGAGCTGAAAATTCTTAGTTATTTCAATCTCTGAAGTAATTAAAAATTCTGAACTGACGAAAAAAGATGTGATCTATGAGGCTAGTAACATTTTCCAAAAGGCCAAGCTATTGTTTATTGTGAGTGCAGTGCTCACCCTGATGGTAGTGAACTAGTTCTTAGATTATCTGCTCACTATAGATATAAAAGGAGGTCTCGGGAACTCTAGCCAGAGCTTCAAAATGGGTTTACCCTTCTCTGAGTATTCTACACCTGAGAATTTCTAGACTGAAATTCCTCCTAATGAGTTGGTCTGGATGTCTCATGTCACATGTGCGCCATTAACCAGACCACTTGCTGACCACGTGACATCTGCCCTTTTCTGACTCTCGTACTCTAGCTTCTTGTGGTTGATGTCTCCTTTCACCAAAGTTTGAAACAATGCCACCAGGACTTACCAAAAGCGTTCTCAGTGTTGTTAATACCCACTGAGGGTGCCAAATGTGCTACCAATGACTGCCAAAGTCTGCTTCATAGCTGCAGGTGCCCAATGTGTCAAAAGTGCTAATGTATGTGATACTGTCTACAATGCCCAGTATCTTCCCATCAAGGGCACCTTAACCAATGCCAACTGAATGTTCTGCCAATGCCATGGAAGCCTGCCAATGTGGGCACCATCGCCAACTGCAGTGCCCAATGTTGAGGGCACGAGTGTCTGCAATATGGCACCAACTCTGCTAGTTGATGAAGTCGCTGGTGCCAGTTCTGCTGATTCCTTTTGTTTCCAATGTCCCAAAAATGTTTCATGATACAGTTGTTTTGTTGAAGCTTCTTCTTCCTAAGGCATGATCCATGGGAGCTGGGCCAGGGCCTGGTCAGAGAACCAGATCCTGAAATTCAGAATCACCCATCCAGTCTGACATGTGTCTGTTGTCCCCTTGAATCAAATACGCATGCCTTGGCTGTTTTCTTTGAACAGAAGAGTCTTTTGAGGATCCTGGATTCCTCGTAAAAACAGACCCATGCAAGACCAACCTTGCCAGTCATCCGTAAATTCTTGCACAAGATAGATGAACACAGTTCTATTCAAGCTGAGATCCATGCCACACAGCTGCAGCCACTAAGCTGACAGCGTCCCAGTCCGTATTAGAGAACAAGGAACACTTTATTTTGTGTTTCAGGAAATCATGTGGAATCTGACCACTTCTCACCACCTCTACTCTAGCACCCTGTCCAAGCCACTAGCCTCTTTCTCCTGAATTACTTTCAGAGCCTCTGAGAGGGACTCCCTGCTCCTACCCTTGCCTCCCTGTGAACTATTCTCAACGCAGCAGCCAGAATGATTCTGTTGAAACGTAAGCCAGATCATGTCACACTTCTGCTCACATTCTTGTATCCTTGTATTCTGGCTCCCTGTTTCCCTCAGAGTGAAAGCCAAAGTCCTTACAAGGCTGTTAAAGCTTTACCTTATCTGACCCTGGTTACCTCTCTGACCTGCTCACCACCCCTCTCTTCCTGCATGTGCTGATCCAGTCCACTGGTTTCCTTGCTATTCCTTGAACAGACACCAGGCTCCCTCCTTCCTGAAGTCCTTTGTTCTACCTGTGTCCTCTACGTGGAAACCTCTCCCCCTAGTTGTCAGCACAGCCAGTTCACCATTTTTAAATCTTTGTTCAAATCTTGCCTTCTGAATGAAGCTTCCCTTAACCATCTGATTTAATACTGCATCTTCCCCTCCACACAGACAGACTGTAGCATTCCCAATCCTCCTGCTGTATTTTCTCTTTTTTTCATCGCACTTATCACTTTTGATGTAATTTCCTTATTTAGTATGCCTGTTAATTATTATCTGTCTCCGCCACTTGAATGTAAGCTCCACAAGGAGTGGCACCTTTATATGTTTTGTTCACTGATGTATCCAGAATAGTGCCTAGAATACAGTAGGCATGCTGTAAGTATTTGTTGAGCAAATGAATGAATGAATAAGTGGATGAGTGGATAGATGGACAGATGGACAGACATAAGGGTAGTAGGTCCTCAATTTTGTAGCTCCTATACTAATTTTTGGCCACCATGTGAATGATATCCTTTGTACTTCCCTACCCAGGCAGAACATAAGTTGTTCATTTGTATACTGCTAACTTTGGTTTTACGGTACATTTATCTATTTGAAGTACTTTGGTGGGTGATGTTATTATGCACATGCCTGGAGGCCCTGAGAAAGGACATGGTTTTTAAATATCAAATAAATAGAATTGGCATTCAGAACATTCCTTATCTTCTGAAGAGTCAAATTTGGGGGAATTTTTTTTTAGTTGAGACTAATATGCAAACAATTTTCCTGATTGATAGTAGCATTTCAAGGTTCTGTTTTAAGAGCAAAGCAGTGTGCTACATAACCATTGAATAGCTACATGAATATCAGAAAACATGTTCTGTCAGAGGGAAAAAAAAGGAATCCTGTGCCTTTTTCTAAATATAGTTCATATTACTGTTGGAGCTTGAAAATGTGAATGATGGCAAGCATTGTTCAGCACCTTATTCTAGTTTCAATAAATCTTCTTCATCTTTAATCTGAGCTCTTTTTTCATAAAAGAGCTTTGCAACAAGGAAATAAATCAAAACAAATAGTGATGTTTAACAGAGGGCTCTAGGGTCAACATTATCTCAACAAGGATTTTAGAAATGAAAAGGTGGTAAAAACATGTTCTTTTATTGAATTTTTAAAAACATCCCTTTTACCAAAAGCTTCAGGGAGAAGCACAATAAAATCATTCAACCCCAAGAACCATATTTATGCGTGTACTGCATAGTGACTCTTTTGGTCTTTTCATCCACATCCGCACAGATCTTACCTGGCAGAAAGCTGCTGGGTTCTCGGGTGATGTTACAGATAGCAGTTACTCTACATGTGCACAGATGAAGCTGAAATCACCAGTGCCTGACTGACATCCGCTCACATTGCTTGCAAAGAGACTAGTTTGCAGGTGTTACTGTTGTTGTCATTTTTTTTCTACCACGATTTATAGAACTTCTCTGTTTTGGCAACTTCACTCCTTTAATTTGTGGTCAGTCCAGCACCTTTGATCAAAGAGGGTGCCCCCTAACCCTGATGGCTAGAGGCTAGACTCATCTGGCTAATGCTTCTGTTTTGTTTATCAACTGACTATTCTGTGCTGTTGGAAGTTGATGGCCCACATGTCTTGAAAATGTTTCTTATCTATGCACTCCGTTGTTTATTACTTCACTTCCAGTTTACTCCATAGTCAGACCTGACAAATTAAGGGATATCTAGGCCCTCTTTGGGCTAGACCTTAGTTTGTTTCTTTCGTTCATGAAATAGAAACCACAGGGTATTATGAGACAGTGCCCGGTCCAAAGCACTTTACTTTCCTTTTATTCACCAAAAACGAAGTGCCGAGTAATATCTAGATGTCACCTCCTGACTGCTCCTGCTCTGTTCCTAAAGCTGGGAGCCTTCAGTTGTCTAAATGCTCAAGGGACCCTTAGTTGGCAAGGCTCAATTGGTGGTGGGAAAAAATAGAGAAGTTACCGTTATCTGCAATTGTAAGTCCATAGCGACATCCGAACACAGTTCATCTACCTCTGAGGGTTTAAGTTTCTTCCTATTCTTTTATAGAAATTGTATCCATAACAGAGACTAATTCTAAACAAACGAGCTTCGAACAACAGATTTGTACATGTTACATGTCTCCCTCCCTTGCTGCAGACACATGACACAGAGACCTTATCACACCTTGCTTCCTAACAGATTAATCACAGTGTTTTAATCCTTTCAATTCCCACAGAAGGAATATCATTACGTGGACCAGCCAGGGTCTCAGTCTCCATCATGAGCATTTTCCCAAAGATCACCTAAAACCCCTCACAAATGAGATAATCTATGTGAAATCACTTTGGGATCTTCAAAGTCTCATATGATTCTTAGGTGATGTTCTTATCAATAATAATCTTATCCATTTTGTAGACATGTCTTTTCCAGTAAAGTTGCACTATGATAGCATTAGATCATGATAGATAGACTTTTTTCTGGGGCCCCATGGTCAGTGGATCTGCCTTTCGCTTTCAAGTTCAATCAGTCTTTTAAGAGCCACTGATGAAACAGCACAGTGATTTCTAAGCCCAGGTCTCAAAGCCTGTAGGAGATCTGATCCACGCACTACTTGATAGACCTACATTTGGACTTGGCAGCACACTGTCCGCTAGCACTGCTTGTCCTGGTTTATTTTCAGGGCTGCGTTTAGTCCAAGTCTTGGGTAGCAGCAGGACAGAGCAGAAGAGGCTAGAACAAGGAGCAGGACTAGAGGGAAGCACCTGACCATACCAGCTGTCTGCATTACAAAAGTCATATCAGGGAGTCTGAGAGTACAGAGTACATCCAGGTGGGAAAAGAGAAGGCACAGTCCACTGCAGCTTCATAGGCAAGTTTAAGTAGCTGAGCCTGGTATATCAGGGCTGTTGCGCCAGGAGGTTTACATAAATGATAGGTTTGTGTGTTTTTATCCAGGGAGTGGCATGCCACACTAATGGCTGTCCTTGCCCCCATGAGGACCCTTACCAGTACTTTACATAAAAGAATCCCACTCTGAACCCTCATACACTGTTGGTGGGAATGCAAACTGGTGCAGCCACTATGGAAAACAGTATGGAGATTCCTCAAAAAGTTAAGAATAGAAATACCTTATGACCCAGCCATCCCACTGCTGGGTATCTATCCTAAGAACCTGAAGTCAGCAATTCCAAAAGTTCCATGCACCCCTATGTTCATTGCAGCATTATTCACAATAGCCAAGTCATGGAACCAACCTAAGTGCCCAGCAACTGATGATTGGGTAAAGAAGATGTGGTATATATATACAATGGAATACTACTCAGCCATAAAAAAGGACAAAGTCGTCCCATTCACGACAACATGGATAGACCTTGAGGGTATTATGTTGAGTGAAATAAGCCAGACAGAGAAAGACGAACTCTGTATGACTCCACTCATAGATGGTAGTTAACATATGAACAAAGAGAACTGATCGGTGGTTGCCAGAGGAAAGGGGGGTGGGGGGAGGGCACTAGGGGTGAAGTGGTGTACCTACAACATGACTAATAATGATGTACAACTGTAATTTCACAAGGATGTTAACTTTCATAACCTTAATAAAAAAAAATTTTTTTTAAATAAAGAATCCCGCTCTCACCAAGTCCAGCCAGATAGCTTCTGGGCCCTTACAACTGTTTTAACACAAAGATTAACCCCAAAGTTAACTCCAACTATGAGTCTCAACACTATAATTTCCAAGAAAGGCAAGCAAAATCCCCAAAGCAAGAAGCAAGCCATTGTAGGGGAGGAGGACGTTTCCTCTCCCCAAATGTGGGTTCATCTGGCTGGAGAACGAATTAAATTCACATGAGACAGAATAGCAAGAGAAAATTAAACAAAGCTTTATGAGGAACCATGGCCCGGGGCCTTTCTTCCCGAAGGAAGAAAGGGCACCGAAGAAGTTGGGTACACATAGTTGTTATATACCCCCAAACGGGGTGTTTCACATGTGACTGAAACGTCCCTCCCACAATAGTCGCAAGATTGCCCTGTTGGCACAGTGCTTGATGGACACAGCAGGTAATGGTCTGCTATCTCGGTGGGCGAAGCAGGAGGCAAGTCTACGTCTGGAGCTGGGCGGTCACAGGTGAGGGCAGCAGCAATCGGTTCCTAGCCTAAGGAAAGATGCTTAATCCTTAAGGAATGCCAAAGTTGGGAGGGGGAGGGAAGTCAGTTACAGGAGGTTACCAGACTAGCACAATAAAATGCAGATTTTAAGTCCTTGCCTTTGGTATTGATTAAGAGTTTTTAGAGAGAAGGTCATCTCCTTTCTTCTTCCTGGTACAGAGAGGGAGGCACCTTTTACAGATAGAGATTTACCTTACAAATGTAAATGTGTCTTAACAAAGGGCAAGTTCCATTCCTCAGAGCCTCCTTCCCTGTCCCAGTTTATCAAAAGCAATCAGCCTCAAGTAATCCTGATGCCAAAGAGACATATCTTGGGGTGGCCAATTCCAGGTCCCCACACCATCTACCCCACCTCAATTTCCACCATGCTCTTGGACTCATGCCTTTATATCTTACACCTTCCACAGCCCTGAGTCCTCATTTCTCACTCCTTTCCATGCCTTTTCCTTGTGCTTTCTAAAACCTTCATCTCCTTCCCTTCAAAAGAATAGTTTACATTGCACTTTCTACTTCCTCATCTCTGACTCACACCTCAGCCCAGCACAGCCTCACTTCTGGGCTCTTCCCAGTAAGGACCTAGTGACCTATTTGCCAGATGCCATGAACTCTTTTCATTCCTCATCTTAGTAGACCTCTCTGTAGCATTCCATCACTGCTGACCACACCCTCCTTGAAACTCAATTTCCCCCACTTCTCGTCTTGTCTTGGCCATTCCTGTTTTGGTCTCCTAAGAGTAATTCTTATCTTTCACTTTGAAAGTGTTGATTTGTCCTCAGGCCACTTTTCCTCTCACACTACATACCCTCTGCAGGCTCGTCCATGCATGATTTCAGCTCCCACCCGTAAAAATAACTGAGGTTGATTGAGTGCTTCTGTGGGCCAAGTACTGTGCTAAACTCTCCTTGCATTATTTCACTGAATACCTGTGACAACCCTCAGAGGTAGATATTCTTTTTATCTCTCACATTACTAATTGGAAAACAGATGCTTAGGAAGGTTGAGCAGTTTGCTCAAGGTCATACAGCTAATAAATGGAGGAACCAAGACTCCCACCTAATAATGCCCAAAGTTATGTGTTTCCTCAGACTTCTCCCTCAAATTAAAGCACTATTCAACAGCATCTTTAATTTCTCATATCTCAAAATTATTTGTTTCATCTCAGTCTATTTTCTTTTCTTTCTCTGCTAGTAAGAGCACCATGTACCCAGGTATCAAAGCTAGAAACTTGAGATTTTCCTACATTTCCCCCTTTTTATCCCTTGCATAGTTGTCACAAAGGGATGGAGGTGTGATTGACAGAAAGATGCCAACTAAAGCAGTTAAAGGAAATGAAGTTTCTTTTAATGGCAACGGATGTGAAAATTTATGGCTTCACAAAACGAGAGACAATGCAATGTACTGTCAAATGAAAGTACAGGCTCCCTTAAATGTTCCACATGAAATTACCTTATTTTCACTTCTCTTTGTATTAGAGGAAAGGCTAAGCTGCTAAAACTGAGACCTCCATAATATAGTGGTTTAAAGAATAGAACATTTATTTCTCCCACGTAACAGTCTTAAAGTGAGCAGTCCAGGTTTGCAAGTTGGCTCTGCTCTGTGCAATTCTGGAAAGACCCAGCACCTTCCATCTGTCATCTTCTAAAGCACTGCTACTCAAAGTAAGGTCCACAGACTGATGACATTAACATCGCCAGGAAGCTTATTAGAAATGCAGAATCTCACATTCACCCTCCAACCTGTTGAATTAGAATATGCATGTCAATCAGATTTCCCACATGATTCTTATGTACATTAAGGTTTAAGAAACATTTCCCAAACTCTAGGGCGTTATTTTGCCTGTGTGGTCAAAGCTGGACTGCAGGCACTGTGTTCCAGTTCATGGGAAGATAAAAAAAAAAAGCAATTCTAGAGCAAGAAACCTACCTTTTAGGTTGAAGGTGTCAACCTACAAAAACAGAAACCAGTTTAAGAGGCATAGCATTTATTTGGGATCAAAGAATTGCATTCTAGGGAGCACAGATTTAGGTAGAAATCCAAATAGCGTCCTAGTAGGGAGTAAAAGTCAGGGGCTTTTAAAGGCAAAGAAGGGAGGTTTGTATTACAAAGAATTTTAATTGGCGTTGAAGGCAGTAGCTAGTCTTAACTAAACATAGCTTGACTATTGATTCCATCTTCAGAAAGTCCACAATCATCAGTCTTTGTGATCAGGATGTCCGTTCTCCTTCTGACTTCTCAAACAATTGCTTGTAAAACAATTGCCATTTTGGCATAGTCCAAGGTTTGGCCGAGGCCAAGGTTCAAGACAGCAAGGCAGTTTCTCTGGAAAGCCAGCTCCGGTTCCATTTTAAAATGGCTCCACTGAAGTCAGTTTTGACAGAGGTGACCCGGAAGTTACATGCAGCACTTTCATTACTGTCCCATAGGCTCAAATGTATTCTCTTAGAAGCAAGCAGAAGAGAAGCAGCTGTATCTTATTTCTAGTTGGGCAGACACAAGCTCAGTTTAAGCCCCATTACTATAAAAGAAGAGACAATAGTTTTTGGTGAACAACAATGGGTCTCTGTTTCAATTTTGTAACACTCTTCAGACATAAAAATATCTAATCTGTTACTGACATTTTAGTTTTCCTTATTCTCTTGATCTAATTACCATGCCAATATCATAATACTGGCTAAATAATTTTTTGCATTGAGAACTATTTTTTATTTAATCCTAAATCTATTAAAATGTAATATCATCTTTCCTTCTTTTTATTTCTTTTTCCTGTTTGTATTGCCTTTCTCTTGCTATACCTTGTGTTTTGTGGCTCCATCACTTATAAGGTATCATCCTTGTCTAAACAGACAAAGGTGGTTTCAGACAGAAAGAAAAAATGACAGACAATACAGACATGTCCATACATATACAACAAACCCAGAATATTTCAAATAAAATTGAGAAATTAAGAGAAAATAAAACCATAGTGATCATGTAATCTTACAAAAACCTTCTAGATCAGTGGTTTTCAAACATTTCTTTTTAAAGCAGAGAAAGCTTTTCTTTCTCTTCTTACCTATATAAAATATGGCTTACTCTGGTTGAAGTAGACTAGGCAGTCTCAGAGCCTGCGCTGTTCAGCTGCCCCATATTGGCCCTCTTGAAGCTCAAGGATTCCTCAGAGCATTGTCCTAGGGTCAATGATTTCTGCCTACGATGTCACCTGTGACATTCACAGTGTGCCCTCTCGAAGCCAGGTTTGCTTTAAGAGGCTCCCAAAGGAAAGTCAATGCACATTTAGGTGGAATAACAAAACACCAAGAGCAATAAGGAAGGTGTTTGGTAAAACGTTTCCCTATATCTAAATTTTCTTGAAACTGAAGCTTCCTTCACTGCTATCTCCGATTTCTGTCCCAGCTTAGGTTTTCCTCAGAGTTTGAGATTCAACTGGTTGAATCCGATTGCCTTGTTGTGAACCTCTGTTATGAACCTCACACTCTTAAGAGAGTGCTGCCTGCCCACCACTCTCCCTATCAGATTGCAGACTGTACCTGACTCCCTTTCATGCTTAGCAGTGCTGGGGCATGGCAGCCCCTGGAGCTGTCTCTGTCTAGCCCTGTCCTGCCAGATGTTCCTGCTGGAGAAAGAGTTTCATCATTGCTAATTTGAAAGAGCAGTCACAGTTCTCCTTGTCGGTGCCGCTGATGACTCATTAAAGAAGTGTGGGTGCCATCTGATCTTTAGCCTAAATATCACATCAATTATTATTATCTTTTTTAGTTTTGCCTTTGGGCTTCTTTTCTCTTTACTGCATAAATAAATCTGACACTAATTTGATATTAATTTACAAACTATAGAATTATAAGATTTAGGAATTATAAAGGAACTTTGAGATCGTTGGTCCAATACCTTCATTTTATAAATGACAACAATGAAGCTTAGAGAGGTGAAGTAACTTGTCTGTAGTTACACAGCTAGTCAATAGTAGAGTCACTGGGGTCCTGAAACAAAGCCCAGTGCGTTTTGTAATACAGCATTCTACCTGCAGTTGGTTCTTGGCATGTAATAGTTTTAAGTAGCTGTAAACATTAATGTCAGGCCATAAAAATTTCCCTCATTTTCATAATATGTAGTACAAAATACAAATCTCCCTCACAAATGGATGCCATGCTACTAAAATTAATTTTCATTTTATCTTCCTGTGTTTATTAAATCACTTAATTTAATAAACATTTAGCAAATGCCTGTCATGTGTGAGACACTCTGCTGGGTACATAGAGACTACAAAGATGGCTAAGAGCTTGTTTTCTTCACCGAGAGGTTGGCAGTCTAATGAAGAGGATAGATACTCACATCTCTAACTGTAAGAGAAAGCAGACTTTAGTAGAGCTATAATAGAATTAAATGCAAATTACTACAGAAATCTAGTGGAAGGTATGATTAATTTTGACTTGGGAGTAAGGGTAGCATTGGAGAAGACTTCACAGAAAAGGTAATATTTAAACAAGACCTTTTAAGAATGGGTAGAATTTCAACAGGAGAACAGGGAAAAACAGCATTCCTGGCAGAGGGAATAGCCTGAGCAAAGGTGTGGAGGTATACTGGTTATACAATGGATTATGCCCCAACAATCATAGTCATAAAATGAAGAACTGCTTAGTTTAGGATTAGTAAAGATGCAATACATAGATGTTTACTAGATGACAGTCAGATAGCTTGGGAAGGAAGTTGATATTAGTTTAGCATCCCTAGTCTTTCTCAGTCTCATGGAGATGCATTTGCCAATGGATTCATAAATTTAAAAGTTTGGATAATTTTTTGCGTCAACTTGGCTAGACCACAGTATCCAGATATTTGGTCAAACACCAGTCTAGATGTCACTGTGAGGGTGTTTTTTAGATGAAATTAACATTTAAATCAGTAAATTTTGAGTAAAGCAGATTATGCTCCATAATGTAGATGGATTTCATCCAATCAGTTGAAGGCCTTAAGAGAGAAAGACCTGGGTCTTCCAAAGAAGAAGAGAATTCTTCCTCTAGATTGCCTGCAGGCTTCAGCTGCAACATCAGTTCTTCCCTGGGTCTCCAGCCTGCCAGCCCACCCTGCAGACTTAGGACTTGCCAGTTTTCAGACTTCTGCATATGTGTATAGACATCCTACTGGTTCTGTTTCTCTGGAGAACCCTAGCTAATACAAATACCAAGAGTTTTGAAATAAAGAATGACTCTATTAGTCAGTTTTCTCCTATATGTCAACATTTCAGTGGTTTACAGCAACAAAAAATATACCTGTTTATTTTTCTTTCTCATCAGTCTGTGGGTCAGTTGTGGTTCGGCTAACTTCAGCTGGACTTGCCTGAGCTCCATTGAGCTAGAGCAGACTCCAAGCTTTGGGTTAGATTTAGGTTTGCTCCACATGTCTTCATCTTTCTCCTAGGAGCAGCAGTTATACAACTACTCAGCACTTGTTATTCTTGTAATGCAGTATGAGAACACAGAAGAATGAGTAGATCATAGAAGCACAGAGGCCTCATCTATAAACCACCACACTAAAAATTCTACCTGCTCCATTGACCAAGCAAGTGCATGGCTAACGTCCATGAGATGGAGAAGTAACACCAGCCATAGTGGGATACAATGCAGATCCCTTGGCAAAGGGCACAGAGGCATAATTCTAATACAGGAAGAGAGTAAAGAATTAGGAACAACAATTCAATCTACTTGAGTGGCCTAGTTAGATATACTTCTGAAAAATAACTGTCAACTGGGGGAAGAGGGAATATAAAGAGGTTATCAGATATAAACCCTTTCTAAAACAAGATGGAAAAGGAAGGAAGCAAGAGAAGGAGGGAGGGATGAGAGAAGAAAAGAGAATTTTGAGTGGAAGTTGTAAAGATTAGCTGCCAAAGGACTAAATATTATGCAATTTCAAAATAAGAATAGGAGTAATGTAGGGCAGTAGTATGTCGGGGGAACTAAGAATTATTGAAGAGCTCTTATATTCAAAACACTGTGCTGGGCAATTTACATACCCTATATAATGTGATCTTTACAACAACACTTAAGATAGATTTGTTCTCAGATAGTAAAGTTCATTTTGAAAGAAAGGAACTGAATTGAGAGACATTTTGGAAATCAAGTTTATAAGACTTGTTGGACTAATTAGATATGATGGTAAAATAGAAAGATGAAAATCAGATTACTCCTAAGATCTACTTGGACAATGGTGTGATGCTTCTGCATTAAGTGAGATGGGAAACAGAGGGAGGGCCAGTTTGCAAGCGGGACGAGATAGATTTCTGACTTGCATTGGTGATAGCTATAGGACATCTATGTGAGATATCCTACAAATAGTTGTAAATTTGTATCTTAGAGCTCATACAGGAGAAGCCAGTTCTGGAGAAACACTCCAGAAATAAAAACAAAAGTGCCACGGTTGGGGTTGGTTGGGTTTGTGAGTTTTTTATCTTATTTTATTTTACCTTTTTTTTTTATTTCTCCCCAAAGCCCCCCAGTACATAGTTGTATATTCTAGTTGTAGATCCTTCTAGTGTGCTATGTGGGATGCTGCCTCAGTATGGCTTGATGAGTGGTGCTAGGTCCGTGCCCAGGATCCCAACCAGCAAAACCCTGGGCTGTTGAAGTGGAGCGCATGACGTTAACCACTTGGCTATGGGGCCAGCCCCGACAAAAGCACTGTAAGCATTGAAAATGCTGTCAGCAAAGATACAAATGTGTCTTCCACACACAATTCATTTTCATGGAAGGGCTAGCAATTTAACGTACGGTTTAGATATACACGTGTCTAAACATATGTGTTAGGGTACACAGAGCAGAGTAGTGTGAGTTTAGGTTGAAAAGATAAGTTTATACCTGATCTCACTTGTCCTAGAATGCTGGCATAGGACATTTGGGCTTTTATCAAAAAGGAGATACTATATGTTTTTGTGCAAGGGTTGACTTAAGAGACTGACTTTTTGGAAGACTGATGTAGCAGCATGATATAAGCTGGACCAAAGGTGGGAAGCCAAATGGAAGGCTGTTGCTTTAGCTTTTGTAAGCTCCAACAAAAACCTAAACAGGGTAATGGCAGTAGGAACAGAAATGAAGGAACAGAGGGAAGAACTACTTTGAAAGAAATTATTGTGCAGCACAGTAACCATTCTGCATATCGTTAAATACGTGTCAAGTTAATTTTGTAACTTCATTTAGTGCTAATGGTTTCTCTCTTCAGGTATGCAGAGCCTTCATAATTTATTGGTCATCTGTTTGCATATTTTTAAATTAAGAGTTATAATTTCCATGAGGGAGAGACTATGACTATTTTGTTCTCTACTATTCCACAACATTCATTGGAATAGGCATTGACTAAATATTTATTGAATGAGTGGCTGGATGAATCTGCCCCTGCACACATCAATGTACCCATTTCCAGGTTCCCTTCACTCTGTCCCCTGTCTCTCGTTCTCCCACCAAATATTTCCCTCCCTCTCACCTCCTTAAGGTTGGTCTGGGAGAGCTTGCCTCACAGGAGTGAACAGATAACTGAGCAGTCTGCATTCAGTGAGGTAGTGATATGGACAATCTTGCCTTCAACAAGCTCAGCTGTTTCCCTCTTTACTATTTTTTAATGTTATCTCAGACATACCCAATAACTTTCCAGTCATGTAAAATATTGAAAACTCACTTCCAATCCATTTAAGCCTCCATTTTTATTTCCTTTGCCCCCCTCCAAGTTTAGGATTCCCCCAAGGGACTGGTACCTCTCTCTCTTTTCTGATTCTAAATTCCCGGGTGCTGAGGCAAGAAGGAGGAACTTGGGGGAAAGGCAAACTTCTTTATACTTACCTGAGTTTGCTTGGCAGAACTCTGATGGTTATCCCCACCACTGCTCATTGGCTACTACTGATCATCAACAACCTCTGTATGGCAAGTGGCCACTGATTGCCCTCTCAAAGGAGTGGTGTGTGAGTGCTTGGGGTGATCTATAGGGACCCCACTGCCCAGTTTTCTGGTATGGGACATCTGACTCTACCCTGACTTGATTCATCAAGACTCCCTAAGCTTTTCCCCAGTGTTCACTGCTGGGGTGGTCAACTTCTTGGATGGCTAAAAGCAAGACCTCCCTGCCAGGCTGTTAATTTTGACTCCAATGAACCTCTCTTCCTTCTTTCTCTTCCTCCAGTTATTTCCTTAAGTCAACTGGGACAGCGAGGGAGTTTCCTGGAGCTGGGGTGATTGTTCAGGGTAGCAGAGTTGGTTCAATCACTTCTAAATAAGTGCTAAAGAATGCACCTAGCCCAAATATTTTCATAACTCTCTATAGAGTATGAAGGTACTTAATAACTTTCAACCTCTGCTTTGCATCGTTGCCTCCAATTTTACACACATATAACATCTGGTTATTTGGGAATGCCACCAAACTTCATTTTGCAAACCCTGAGTTTTCATTTACATTTGTAGCTACTGTGTAATAAACACCTTCTTAAGTGTTATGTGAACAAACATTTAATGAGTAGCTGAAGTGGGTCAATCAATGTAAAAGTGAAATACAGAAGTCTAATGCAGTGCAGACTCTAATGCAAATAATGAATTACACTACAACTTTAAAGTAGAGGACATTTAAACCTCAAAATGGAATATAGGTTGGGAAGTGGAACAATGGGAAAGAGGAAGGGAGGAAAAGTAACTTAAAAATGAAGGAGTGGGGCCAGCCCAGTGCCATAGTGGTTGAGTTCATACACTCTGCTTGGGTGGCCTGGTGTTCACACGTTCAGATCCCAGGCATGGACCTACATACTGCTTATCAAGCCATGCTGTGGCGGCATCCTACATACAAAATAGAGGAAGATTGCCACAGATGTTAGCTCAGCAATAATCTTCCTCCAGCAAAAAGAGGAAGACTGGCAACAGATGGTAGCTCAGGGCCAATCTTCCTCATCAAAAAAAAAAAAGAAGAAGAAGGAGTAAGGAGAATCTCAAAAGTGAGAACTCTGCATAGTGACAGAAAGTCTAAAATGTTTAAGATTAAAATCTGAATCCCTGGCACGCAGACTAATCTTTTCTCTGTTCACAAGTCAGAATCATATAGATTTCCATTAATATTTATCTCTTTGAATCTGAGTGCAGAGGAAGATCTATGTTGTATTTTGCCCAGTTTTTGCTGTTCCCATCATGAATTTCACTGAAGGATCACATCAGGTTGATGAGGTGCCAACTGTCCTTAATAACTGAAGAATTAGACCTATGGTATGGCATGCAAAGCAGCACAAATCTTAGCAGCGAGTTACTTCAAAAACCAAGAATCACAAATTCAACTAAAATTTCAAATAAAAGCTACAGGACTAGAATAATCCATACAAAATTTTAAACCCAGAAGTTTCTCTTGCTTAAATTACTTTCACACTCTAATTTAAACTCAGAAACATTATGTTGCTGTCACACTTCTTTGTTCTCCTAAATTAAAAAAAAAAAAACTCTGTATATAGCTGACAAAAAATAGGAACCTGTCTGCCAGCAAGTTCTCTCTTCATGTCTAACATACTGTAGAGTCTATGCAGCACACATGGCCTCTAAGCAGCCCAAAGCCTCTTCTTTACTGGCTCTCCACAGAGAGATGTTTCTCCAGCATGTTTGCGCTACCTACGGTACATGTCTTGCATAAGCATGAATTCCTTTGGATGTTTAAGTCATGCAGTATTTTCACATGCTTTGATGTTGTGCATATGAGAATTATCATCTACATTTTGGGAGTGCAGTTCCTTGTGCCTTCAGCATTGAGTTCAATACTGCTCGCCTGCCATCATTTTAAATTCCATTCAACAGAATGCCAATAATGCCTATAACAGAAGTTTGACACATTTAGTTCTCTCAAATATGGAGTTGATTTAGCAGCTAAATTGGAAATTTCTGGGTGCAGTTTTGGAAACTAATTCAGCGTGAAAATTATTAATGCTTTAGAATTGTGCATGAAGCATTTTGGTTGCCCTTATTTTCTTGTCCAGAAAGATCTTTTGTTTCACACCAGATGAATTTCCAAGGAGCAAGATGCATTCTGTTGTTGGAACACAAAGCAAACAGTTTAAATTAATCCTAATGTGATTTTCCTAATTACAGATGAGACCCATTGGCCATGATGGCTACCATCCCACCTCTGTCGCTGAGTGGCTGGATTCCATTGAACTAGGTGACTACACCAAAGCCTTTCTAATTAATGGCTACACATCGATGGACCTGTTGAAAAAAATCTGGGAGGTTGAACTTATTAATGTAAGTTGGTCTCTTAAAGACGTCTTAGCCATTCAACCCTTGGTAAATGAAAGCCCTATTATAGGTGGGTAATTTTTTCTTTCTTTGTAACTGCTTGGATATGCAAGGATTTGCAGATATGCCTTCTGTTTTAAATATATATCTCTCTTGGTTCCTAGTCAACCCCGCAGTCACTGTCTTTTGAAGTTTTGACGTGGAGAACTAAGAGGACTCTCAGGGTGTTTTGCATTATCTAAGAAAATCTTCCAAACATTTTTGGGTTTTCCATTTTAGGAAATTCTGTCAATTTAGGATATGAGCATGATAACAGAGTCTTATTCTGATCTTTGCTTCTATTCATTGTTAAAGATTAAAGTTATCTTTTTTAGTATTCTATCTCTATTATGTTTCCTGTCTCCATTCCTTAACTGCATATACAAACCCCATACTTGAAGAGACTGTTTTTGTTCTTATTAAATAGGCTGCTGTAATATAAAAATGTTCTTTTCCAGAGTTTATATCTAATCTTAAATTGTCTCTGTTTTATTCATATACTTGGCATAGATTTTCTATAAAAACTGGCCCACATATTTTGCCATGTATTCAAGCCCAAAGAGATCAACTAAATCTGCATAAATCATTTTGTTACTGATAATTTTCTAATTTCACTTTTACTACTATTTTATTTCTAATGGCATAAAGGAATGAAAGAGATGAAAAGACAGTGTTTACTGATCATGCCTTCATATTATATTTGGTATCATGAACATTTCTTTTCAAAAGTGAGTAAGAAATCATTTAATCTTTTAGACAGTTTCTTAGATTTAAGTTTTATATTCTAATAACTGGGAAAAAAAGTATTCATAAACTGAAAGATAAAGCAAATAGATTTCTGCTGGTTCAACAGTGCTCTGTCCTATTCCTTATGGAATTTTGTCTCCAAAAGTCCCGTCTCTACATATTACATGTCGTTAATTATTTTAAATGATGCTTATTAGTAGTAAGTAATTATTCTTTGCTTTTAAAATTCTGTCTTAAAAATAATATATTTTATGGAACATCTCATAAAAACTTTGCTTTAAAAATCACTTTAAACGGACAAATTCTTGGCTCCTTCTTCTAATTTGCCATCAGCTACTCTTAGCTTTCTGTCCTATCCCCTCACAAAAGCTATCACTATTTCAGAAGAAACTCACTGTCTGACTAACAGCCTCTGATTAATTTTGTTCTTGGTCTGTGTGGCAATGGAACTACTTGGAACTGTATTGCTTTTCGGTTGCATCGGAGATTTCAGTTCTCCACTGAGGACTCGACACTCATCTCATGGCTACTCTTAGCCATTTGCTAAAGGTGTACTTTCCACAGATAAACAAACATGCTTCCAATTAAGTTTCATTCTGGTCAATGATATAACTTGACAAATATCTCTATGTAACGTCTTCTAAATAATATTGCTCCCCACTGAAGAACAAACTTGATGGGTAGCACATGAGTCACTCACCTAACTGGCATTAGCAGTAATCCCTCATTGAAAAGAACGGATTCCAATCAAACTCCATTATAAAATGTTTTCATAGAAGCAGGACTATATGTCTCAAAATCCAAATGCTGGGGCTGGTGGTTAAGGTGTGGGCTTGGACCCACCCTTTCCCCAGTGCTGCCGGTACCAGCAGCCGAGAGATCCCTGTTCAGTCACTGTGGCTGGACCTTGTGGATGGCTGCAGTGACTGCAGGGACGGTGATGCCAGAAGGCCTCAGCTTTACTGCTGGGGCTCAGGGACTGAACCACCCCCACCCACAGGGCCATCCAGCCTTGAGCTGGGACAGAAGGATAGCCTTTTCCACTCATGCTGACTCTTTAAGCATTTTTCCTTTAGCTACATTTGTTATCATACACTCTGACTTCAATCTGGAGAGAAGTGCCTGTCACGAGCATTGTATCAGAATTGGAAAACATAGTCACTGTGTTTTAGACCCTGAGGCCAAATTCCTCTGGCCTGGAGTACAACATCTATATGTAACACCAACCTGGTATATTTTCCTTAAAGTAAACTGAGGATTTAAAGTGCCTTGTGACGTCTTTACGAGCAAGTTCATACTCTGCATGAGGAGGCTTTGCAGGTCATTTAACTCCGCACATATATTTATTGTAGACAAAAACTGATCTTTACCTTTAGACTTGGAAATCAGACAACAAAATTTTTATGCCCACTAGAGCTGCTACAAGAGAAGTTCATTTGATGGTTTAGAGTTGCTGGGTTTTAAAATGAGAGAAAGGCACAATGTGTGCCTTCTGGCTTACAAAACATTTGACTGGTCTCAAGTTTAAGTTTTTATTTATCCTAACTAATGAGGGAGGGTACCCAAATATAAGATCACCTCATATATAATCTATGGGCCTACTAATTCTATATTGAGTCCACATAATTTACTGTTTTCTAGCCGGAAGGGAAAGTCAAGTCACCTTGATTTAGAGCAAAGCTTTCTAGGGAAATTCACATCCTGAATCTTTGTAACGAGCGGCTAGTTTTAAGGAAACCAAATGGCTCCAATAACTGCTGTTTTACATAAAGTGAAGAGAGAAGTGCGAGTGTAGGCTGTCTTCCATACAGAGGTCTGCTGGTGGAGGGGAGGAGAACAGAGGGTGAGGAGGCTGACTGCTGATATGGTTACAAATAACTTCAGCATCCTAAATAGTATTGATTAAGCCTCCAATTTCACCTGGAATTACATCTGCTACTAGATAAGTAGTAATACATTCTCAGTGAGTATAATGAGTTTATTCAAAGAATTTTCATGAGGAAATGAAAACTATGCAAAGTTGTGACTTCAAAGTACAGATACATGTGAAATTATAATCTTTCAGAAAGTCCCCAAAGAGCTTTTTCTTTTTGGAGTGTATTGTTGCCTTTGAAAAACAAGATTACTTGAATAACCTAGTAAGGGTTTTGGTCACAAAGCTACCCAAAGTGTAGGGGTGAGGAAGAGTAGTGAAAACCTCATATCTTAATATCAGTGTTGTCAGCAGTGGAAATCAAGCAAAGGGGAACTCTTAAGACATCAGCTATTGCCAATTTTAGAGGCCCATGTGTGTCTAGACTTGCAGAATGAAGCATAAGCCAATAATTGTTCCCTTTATTTCCTAATCTGTGCTTCATATTCAGATGCTGATGTTTTATCAATAGCTCTATTTTGCCTCTGTGTCTGCCACTGTCATTAATAACATCATTAATACTACTTTCACTTTTGCATTGATGTTTAGTGTTAAGATGTGAATATCTTGGGAGAGATTGTCAGGCAAATTGTTCCCTCTGCAGAAGCTAACTGGATAAACCACTCCCTTGAATTATAGTCCCCTCCAAAGGCTGGTTAAGAGAATTAAAGACTAATTAATAGTGCATACGTACATAAACGTTTTTAACTCAGAAGGTTACTCAGGCCTTGCATTTGGTATTATCAAGTTTGCACAACAGTTCCTACTGCTGTTGACAACCTCAACAGTCCTGCATGGGAGAAATGTTAGATAAAAGGGCTGTGTATTTTCTGCATGAAATATCTAATGGATAATTATGAAATCTCCATGCAATTATCCATTTTCTAGACAAAAAAGTTTTGCAATTATGAAAACAATGCTACTTTACTGTATTTACTACTGTGTACCTACCAAGAAGATTTTGGTAAGACCAAATAAATTTGAACCCTGTCCAATTTATTAATTTTTGAATCTCAGTGTAGAACATATTAATGTCTTCCCATTGACTTTACCATTAATTACCAAGGAAATAAATCTAGCCAAGGCTTATGATATCCTACAGTGTTGATAATAATAAAAGTACCTATTGAATGAACAAAATAAAATTCAGGCTTCAGTGCATTCTTAAATCTCTGCTCATAGTAAAAGAATAGCTTTAAAAATCTAACTACAGTGGTTGGTTGTGTTTTAAATACCTTTGGGTAGAAACAAATAAAATAACTAAGGTAGCAATACCCGTATGTGTCGCATGAAAATCAATGGGACTTATTTTTCTAACAGTAAATTGATTAGATCATTTGCTTCTTGCCTAATTAAGATTGAAACTATACTTATATTATTCTTTTGTTTAGGACTGTCAGATTTCTTTTTATTTTTTCTTCTGCAATATTGTTGATTTAATTTCTAATTTTATGAGGAAATTCTGTGAATATCTAATCACTTAGAGGTGTACTGAGAAATTTTAAAAGGAAACATTCTAATTTTGTTTTAAATCTTTAACAGTGTGAATTTATGCTGCAGGTTAGTCCTATCAGTATCAAATTTAACTCATTCCTGGCTTTGATGTTTTTATTTCATTGTCAGCATTATAAACTCACACTCCTATCTACTCTACTCTCATTGTTATAATTGCAATTAAATTTATTCCTTAGAAGTCTTTTTTGCATTGTGTATGTGAGTGTGAGTGTGTGTGTGTGTGTGTGTGTGTGTGTACATATTGGATAAAGGCAAATGGTAACATACTCCCAACCAAGAAGAATAATCAGTAAAATTCACAAATTGCAGGGGAGGAATAGAGAGGATGAATGTTATAATTCCATCTCCAAACCAATTATTTTAAGTAAAAGGTTATGCCTTCACTATAGGACATTAATAAATGAGGGAAATATTCATATTACCACACCAGGAAGGCTATATCAGTCAACACTTCAAATATTAACAACTTTAATCAAAGCTGAAGACTTTAACTAAATAACTAGATATGAGTATTCAAGTGTAGAGCAAACTTCATAAATTATCTGTAGGTTTAAGCATTTCGTTTATATCCATATACAGTATAGCTCTTCATAAGCCTTCAGGACAGCTCGATACAGCCTCTGAGCTTCAGACATCTTCAGGCTGGCATCAGATAAAGCCCCTGGACTCCCCCACCCCTACTCACTGCATCTAAACTGCAAGCACTTCTAGGGAGTCTCTTGAAGCTCCCCTCACTTGGCCCAAATTTTGGGAAAAGCACCCTTCCTCACATGAGATGGACAATTCTCTCCCAAATGAATACGCACTTTCTGGTGATTTTTAGACCTTTTACATATGGCGTGGAGGTTGGTGATGGCTAAGGCTGGCATTATTGAATCCACTATCTTTTAGCATATTTGGCATATCTGCATCTCTTATGCTGCTATCAACATTGGAGGCTTGTCCTAAATTGAGATAGAATTATACCACAATAAAATGCACCTAAATACTAAAACTTCATCGGTAGCAATATGGCTTTTCTTTTGGATTTAATGTGAATTTGCACTCTTGCAGTGCCACAGGGTCAATATTATGGAATAGGCATTATTAAAGTGTTGATATCAAATTAGTAAAGCACACAGACACACACACAGTGAAAGTAAACAAGGCATTTTGGACTGAAGACACAGTCTTGAGCACCCAGCAAGAAATGAACTTCATGGAGAACTGAAACTTTCTGATTTTAGCCATTTATGATCCATCTCTGTGCAAAAAGGAAAATCATGTTCTGATTATCTAGAAATTTCTACCTTCAAAAAAACGTTATTGTAGTGGCCATTTTTTTCCCCCACCCAGGTTTCATTCATTCATCTCCTAATTAAAATTAAAGCACTCCAGGGCCAGCCAGGTGGCACAGTCATTAAGTTCAAAAATTCTGATTCGGTGGTCTGGGGTTCACCGATTCGGATCCTGGGTGTGGACCTACATACCACTTGTCAAGCCATGCTGTGGCAAGCGTCTCACATATAAAGTAGAGGAAGATGGGCACGGATGTTAGCTCAGGGCCAGTCTTCCTCAGCAAAAAGAGGAAGATTGGTGGCAGATGTTAGCTCAGGGCTAATGTTCCTCAATAAATAAATAAATAAATAAAATGAGTTAGAAAAAAAAAATAATTAAGTTAAATTAAATTAAAGCACTCTAAATTTCCTCCGAAGAAGCCACCTCCACCCCTTTCCTATTTCATGCCTGAGCATATGACCCAGATCTAAGCCAAGCCTAGCATTCCAGCCTTCTCCACCTTGCCCCCACAATGGGCTACAGAGTATTCTTCATCAGGACCATTATTAATTATTCATAATTTGAGAGTCCAGTGCAAAACAAAAGTATAGGGCCCCTTGTTCGAACCTTATTTAAAATTTTAAGACAATGATAGCAAAACATTAAACCAAGCCCAGCGCCCTTTAAAGTGTAGGACCTTATGCAACCACACGGGTCACACATCCATGAAGCCATCCTGTTCTTCATTCCTTTGCATATAGCCATATTTCCATCTGCTGTCATTTTCTTCTACTTGAAGGTCTTCCCTTACCTTTTTTATAATGTGGGCCTGCTGGTAGAAACACCATTTTGCCCTCATTTTTGAAAGCATTTTTGAAAGATAGTTTTGCTGGGAATAGAATTCTAGGGTATCAGTACTTTAAAGATGTTGATACAACATCCTCTCTTCTGCATTATTTCTGACAAGAAATCTGCTTTTATCTCTCTTTTCTTGTTTTTCGTTTCTTCTTGTTGTTCCTCTGTACACAGCATGTCTTTTTTCCCCATAGCTGCACTTAAGGCATTCTCTTTATCACTGTTTTTGAGCAATTTGACTATAATGTACCTGATGGCATTTCCTTCATGTTTCTTACATGTGAAGTTTCTTGAGCTTCTTAGATATGAGGTCTACAGTTTTTATCAAATGCAGAAAATTTTTGGTCATTATTTCTTTTTTCCCATGAAGTAATTTATTTCTTTCTTTTCTTTCAACTTTTCAAAACGTTTTTTTATAGAAGTATAACATGCATACAAAAGTCCATATATATCATAAGCATAGAGCTTAATAAATTTTCACAAAAAGAGTACACACATGCACCTAGCACCCAGGACAAGAAACAGAAAATTACTGGTACCCAAAAGGCCCCTTGTGGCCCCTTCCAGCCACTAGTCTTCCCAGGCCTCCCAAAGCAACTACCATCCTTACTTCTCATGGGAGAGTTCAGTTTGCTTGCTTTTGTACAGTATTTTCCTGCATGTAGCTTCTTTCATTTACATTATATTGCATGCAGTTGTAGGATTGTTCATTCTCTCTCACTGCTGTATAATATCCTCAACTTGTTTTTACAGCTTTATTCAGATATAATTCGCATGTCAGACAGTTCACTCATTTATAGTGTACAACTCAATCATTTTTAGTATAGTCACAGAGTTATACAACCATTACCACAGTCATTTATTTTTGTGGTCAAAACACAGAAAATTTACCATCTTAACCATTTTTAAGTGTACGGTACAGTAGTATTAACTATATGCACATTGTTGTGCAGCTAGATCTCTAGAACTTTATCATCTTGCAAAACTTAAACTTTTTATCCACTGAACAACTCCCCTTTTCCCCTCTCCATAGCCCCTTGAAAACACCATCATACTTTCTGTATCTAAGAGTTTGACTACTTTAGAAACCTCAAATGAGTGGAATCATGCAGTATTTGTCTTTTTGTGACTGGCTTATTTCACTTAGCATAATATCCTCAAAGTTCATCCACGTTGTAGCATATTACAGGATGTCCTCCTTTGTAAAGCTGAATAATATCCCATTGTGTGTATATACCACATTTCCTTTATCCATTTATCTGTTGATGGACATTTAGTTTGCTTCTACCTCTTGTCTACTCTGCATAATGCTGCAATGAGCATGGGTTTGCAAGTATCTCTTCAAGATCCTGTTTTTAATTCTTTTGGATATATGCCTAGAAGTGGGATTGCTGGATCATATGGTAATTCTATTTTTAATTTTTTGAGAATCCTCCGTACTGTTTTCCATATCAGCTGCACCATGGTCATCATTTCTTAAAATATTGTCTTTTGCCCCCTCCTTTTCTCTCTTCTCTTAGGAAACTCCAATCACATGTATATTAGGCCATTTGAAGTTGGGCCACAACTCACCAATGCTCTATCCATTTTTTTCAATATTTTTTCTCTCTGTGACTCATTTAAATAGTTTCTCTTGCTGTGTGTTCAAGTTTACTAATCTTTTCTGCTTGTAATATCTAATCTGCCATTATTACCATCCACGTATTTTTCATCTCAAAGATTATAGTTTCCATCTCCAGAGGTTAAACTTGAGTCTTTTTTATATTGTCCACAACTCTATTTAACATGCTTAATCTTTCCTCTAATTTGTTGGACATATGGAATGCAGTTATAATAACCGTTGTAATGCCCTTATCTTCTAATTCTAACATCTGTGTCAGTTTTGGGTCCATTTGGATTGATTGCTTTTTCTCATCATTGTTCTTGACATGCCTGATAATTTTTATCCTATACCAGACATTACGAATTTTACCTTGTTGGGTGCTGGATATTTATATTCCTATAAATATTGTTCTGAGACACAGACAAGCTCCTTGGATGCACTTTTATCCTTTCAGGTCTTGCTTTTTTTTTTTTTTTTTTTAGGACGATTAGCCCTGAGCTAACATCTGCCGCCAATCCTCCTCTTTTTGCTGAGGAAGACTGGCCCTGAGCTAACATCCGTGCCCGTCTTCCTCTACTTTATATGTGGGATGCCTGCCACAGCATGACCTTCTGAGCGGTGCCATGTCCACACCAGGATCCAAACCGGTGAAGCCCGGGCCGCTGAAGCGCAACGTGCGCACTTAACCACTGTGCCACGGGGCCAGCCCCTCAGGTCTTGCTTTTAAGATTTGTTAGGTGAGACCAGAGCATCATTTGCTCTATGGCTAATACTTCCACACTACCAAGGCGAGATGCTCCTGAGCACGCTAACAGTGCCCTGTGAATTTCATGGCGTTCTAGTCTGAATAGCACAGCCTATTATCAACCCTGTTTGAGTTCTAAGCACTGTTGTCACTCATCTTTTCAGGTGATTTTTTATCTGGCCTCAGTATCCTCATATGCGTGTGTTGATCAGTACTCTCTTCTCTCTGGTACTCGGCCCAGAAAACTCTAGCCACTTCGGTCCCCTTGGACTCTCAGCTCCATCTTCTCAGTTCAAAGAGTCTTCCAGGCTCCTTCTAGGTTCTCCCTCCCTGCACTGTGGCCTGGGAATTCTCTCAAGGTCATAAACGAGGGCAATTATAGGACTCTGTTTGTTTCTCATTTCTCAGGGATCAGTGTCCTTCATTGCCTCACATCCAATGTCTTGAAAACCAATGTTTCACATATTTTTTCTACATTTTCCGTTGTTTTAGGTGTGGGCAGAGGAGTAAATCCAATCCCTATTACTCCTTCTTGGCCAGAAGCCCAAGTCCATCTATTTATGTTAATCCCTGTAGGCTAGGGCCCCACACCTAAACAACTGAATCAAAATCTTTGGTGGTAGCATCTTGGCATCAGGAATTTTCTGAAAGCTCCCCAGGTGATTTTAATGTGCAGCCTGAGTTGAAAACCACTGCTATAATCAGTGGGGAGCCATTAAAAGGATTTTAATCAGGGAAATGACATGATCAGAAGCAGTAGGCAGGAGCCAGAAGCCGAGACACTTAAGAAGGAAGAGCTGACTGTGACGGAAGAGGAAGCTGAGTCAGCCGGTTCTGCTATACAGCTATTTCTAGCCATGAATATATTAGACATGACAGTAATAAAACCTGTATGCCTCCTCAGAACCTGAGGGTATCCCTGAATTGGATGATCATTAAATATGGAGTCAATTTTCACCATTGTGACCCCACATATCTGGAAGAAGGTAAATTATAGTCAGTATTCAAAGGAAGGCAAGGGCAAATATAATACATTTCAGAAGTGCTTTTCAATAGTGGATAAAATTGGTTCATTTTAACCCTTAAAAGGCTACGCCTTGGTTATGTGAAAAATTTACTTACTGTTTATAAAGTAAAGGGTATGACATATGGTATGTCAGTGTTTCAAATGTTCCCTCTCTTCTTTCTTCTTTATCTTGGAATCAGGTCACTTGACTTTGATTCCTACACCTGCCACTCAGTATATGACCTTAAAAAGTCACTTACTGACTCTGGGCTTCAGTTTATCATTTGTAAGTAGAGGATAATAATACCTGCCTTCCTGGCCTCATAGGTTTCCTGTGAGACCAAAATCACGTGAGAGCTTTTTATTATCCATCCCTTTCTCATCTCTCCGTATTTTGCTTTTCTTTGTCTCTATGTTTTCTTTCTCTCTTCCCCAGATCCCTCTCCCAGAGTTAGGCTGGGAGCTGGCTAGCTCCCTTGGAGCGTGCTTTCACAGCTTAGTTGCCATTTGCTTCTCACTCTTGGGACTCTCCCTTGAGAACACCGATAGCCCTGTGTAATATGCAGACTCTGGCCTCTAGGAATCCTGCTCAGCCTCTCTCTTGCCCTGTTCCCAGCTCCAACCCCTGTCTCCTGCCCTGGCTCTCAGCCTCCCACCTGGCCCAACAGGTATCATCATGCCCTACCAGCTCTGTCCAAACCCTCACTGCTTAGTCCTGCTCAAAATCTTTCCACTCCTGTTGTGGGTGAATGTGTAGCAACATTTACGATAAAGCTGCAGAGGGTCTTTCCCTTCCCCTCCTCTTTCTTTTTTTTTTTTTTTTTTTTTTTTTTTGACTATGCTCAGGTACGGAATTGCTAATGTCTTTTTTCCCCAGCTGCAGAACATTGGCCCTTGCCTCTCAGCCATCCAGTTCTCTTTATTCTTGAAGCGAAAGGCCTGAGGGCAGAGCAGGGTAGTGGCTCAGAAGTTAGGGATGTACTCATTCTCAATTTATCATCCATAATCCCAAACCCTTCGAGAATCTATGCCAAGGTTTTGGCTTGATGATCCATAAGAGTGGGAACTTCTGTCTGCTTTTTGAAGTAGCTCAATATTTCTTTTACATTAAAACTACTGCTTTTAAATATGTAGTATCATTAATTATAATGAAGTCAGTTGAGTTTTTACTCTGAATTTTGTTCAGATTCCTAATATAGTATGAGGACTTTTTTCTTCAAGAACTCTTTTCTGGAGATATTTAGTGCACAGCCTGTTGCTAAGGAGACTCATTTGTGTTGCAGTTAAATAGGTAAATGCAGTAAACTGGCTCTGTGCTTCTAGGAGCTTTGAGAGGGGAAATATTCTAAAGAATTTTTCTGTAGTGTAGAAAATAAAAAAGGAAAAGGTCCTCCAAAAAGTGCAAACACAACACTTGTCATACTATCGTGATGGAGAAATGCTTTGGGTCTTCCTTGGGAGAAGATCTGAGATCAGACTGAGAAGATAACTTCTACTTTCGCAGATGAAAGGGAAGCCGAAGAGGTCTTTTTGTTAGAGGAAAACTATTAAGAATTTTGAAGCCTGACATTCGAGCTGCCATGGAAGAGAGTGACAATAAGTAAAGACTCAGAGTAAATCATAAAGGTTAACATTATCACCAAAGTAAGTATGTAAGATTAGTGTTAGAATCTACCCATTATGAAAATAATTCAAAGCGGGGGAGGAAAGAGATTAGGTAGGTGATTTTATAGTTTAGGATTTATTTCTCCTTTAAAGATATTTAAGGTTGATTTAGCATTTAAGTTTAGCTGTTTTACTAAAGCAGAAAGCCTGTTAAATTGGATATCTGTAGGCTCAAGTTATTTTTGAACTCAAGCAAAGAGCTGTTACCTTGAACCTCAGAGAGCATGTAAATTCCTTAGCGTTCAGACCTTATGTCTGGCACCCTGCTGCCACCTGGTGGCAGCATACCTAAAGTACAGGGCAAGTGACTAAATCATAAAACAATTTCTTAAATGAAGAAACTAACTGCAAAACAGAAATTATTCAGTGCCAGTTTTATATCAATCCCTGTTTCTAATATTAACAAAATAAAACATGAGCCAGGAGAGTTTTATTTTTGTAGACATCAGTCAAACACCACACACCTGAAACTGTTTAACAAAATAGGAAAAACCCTCTACTGTGCTTTCCACAAATTAGATTAATGTGGGATAACAGCCCCCTTTAAAATGTGTGTGTGTGTGTATTCTCTAGTAGAGTCTTTCTTAGTTTGGTATAAGTTGCTGTTTTGAAATTAGATTTCCTAAAACTTGAGTAAGATCATTATCTTTTTAAAAATTGTATTTCTTAGTAGCTGTGGGAAATGATATGATAAGTATCTTACAGTCCTTACCCTCAAAAGAACTTCCAGACTAATGAGGAAGATGGCCATTTACACTGGCTGTAGGAGGAGTGGTATGAAGGGGAACTAAGTATAAAAATGGTCTGTGCATCCTGGGTTGGAACGCAGGGTGTTTTCCTGATTCAGGGGTGAAGGTGGGCAGGGGAGACCAGAGGAGTAAACTGCAAGCACCGACAGTGAAAGCACGGGGGCTCTAAAAGCAGTCTTCCAGGGTTAGACTCCACCTCTGTTTCTTACCATTTTACTACCTTGGGCAAGTCACTTAACATTCTCTAAATTTTAATTTCCCTTCCTCTAAAATTTGGATAATCTTCTAGATAATATTGTTGTCAGGATTAAATAAAATAATCTAATAAAGCATTTTACACAATGCTTTGCAAATAGAAGGCACTCGATTTTTGTTTAATGAATGGGTAGCTTCCAAGATCCTAAGATTTATGGGAAGCATTATCAGTTATCCATTGGCACAGCAATGTTATGCAACAAACTGTCTGAAAATGCAGTAGCTTAAAGCAATAAGCATTCGTTTAGCTCATGAGTCTGCAGGTGACTAATTTAGCTGGGCTTGGCTGGAAATTTCTTCTGATCTCAGCTGGCTCCTTCCCATTGGGCAGTTGGCTTTGGTCTGCTGGGGTATGAGAGTCAACTGATCTGAGATGAGACAACTGGGGTAACGTGGCTCCAGTCCATGTGCCCCATCCTCTAACATGCTCTCCCAGGCATGTTCAATGGCAAAGACAGAGAGAGAGAAACGAAAATGTGCAAGCGCTTACTCTGCCTGCATCATATCTGCTAACGATTGAAAGGAAGCTACATAGTCAACTCAGAATCAAGTTGAGAGGGGAGAATATATTTCACCTCTTGAGAGAAGAAGCTGAAAATTCATATAGTAAATGGCTTGGATGCAGGTCAGGATGAAAAATTGAGGCCATTAGTGCAATCAATTCACCACAAAAGAGAAGTTTTGATTAGAGAAAAGAAGAGAGAATTTTAGAGTCACAGATGGTCTTATCATTTTTTCTAAGTCTCCAATCAGAATACGTAAAATCAAGACCATCCAGAAAATCTAAAATGACTAGTGGTGCTAAAGTATGGGGGCACATAGCAAAAAAAAAACAAAAGACGTAGAGAGGGTACTGTACTGGAGGCCTTAAATGTATGGAAAATTTGTGGACAGGAACCCCCAACCAACATTTAACAAAAAGAGGATAATAACTTAGATGATAAACACACTATAAGATAATATATTTGCTAGATCTATAAAAAGCTGAAAAACTGTTGAATTAATTGACCATCAAACTAAATTATTTTAGAAAATTAAACACTAAAGTATTTGTCTAATGGAGAACCATTTTCAAGCCTTGCTCAAATATTTGTTGCACACCAACTCTGCTCAGGGTGGGTATACAACAAATACTTTTTTAATTGAATGTTGTTCCTTAGGTTAGCTGACTCCTCTAGACAAGCACAGGGAATAATAGTAATAATAACAGTGACAGGAGTTTTCATACCTCCTCCTCTATCTTCCCCTTCATTAAATGTCAGTCTTGCTCAAGATTTTGTCCCCAGATCTCCTGACATCAGTGCTATTCTCCTGGACAGTATCACCTATGGAAAGACTCCAACTGACACCTTCAAGTAGATGACTGCCAAATACATGTCTATGGCTTTATTCCTCAGGCCCAGGCTCTCAGTTCACCCAAGACCACAAGTTTATTATGTGCATTCTCTCTCTCAGTAAAGAAGAGGCACCATGGAGCCATAAAGGATACTGTGGGCTCTGGTGCTAGACTGCCAGGATTTGCATACTGCCTCTGCCTTTGTTATCATGCTTGTTAACAATTGTGAGCTCCATCAGGGTGTAGGTGTCTTTTGTTCACTACTGTATCCCTAACCCCTAGAATAATGCCTTGCACACTATAGGCAGCAAATAAATATTTGCTGATTGACCTAAGGATGCTTATATGTGAGTCAATGTTCTGAATGCTGAATATAAATTGACATGTTTCACCTCACCTTAATCCTATGAGATGTGCACAGTGGCCATTCCCATTTTACAGACTGCAATGGACTGAATGTTTATGTCCTCCCAAAATCTATATGTTGAAACCCTAAAACCCTAATCCCAATGTGATGGTATTTGGAGGTAGAGCCTTTGGGAGGTAATTAAGTCATAAGTGTGGAGCCCTCATGAATGGAATTAGGGCCCTTAGAAGAAGCCAAAGAGCTAGCGCTCTTCCTTTCCACCACGTGAGGACGCAGCAAGAAGTTGGCTGTCTGCATCCGGGAAGAGGGCCCTCACCAGAACCAACCGTGCTGGCACCCCCGTCTCAGCTTCCCAGCCTCCGGAAGTGTGAGAAATAAATTTCTGTTGTTTAAGCCGCCCAGTTTATTATAATTTGTTATAACAGCTCAAGCTGACTACAACACAGACGAAGTAGTATTTGAAAAGCAATGATTGAGTTTTGAAGACAAAAGCCACCAGTCCTTGCTATTTTACATTCACAAGTGTCTTGTACCCTGCAAGGAGTTGAACTAGGCTGGTCTTGAAACAGAAACATCTAACGACAGAATGAACACCTACAATCTTTTCCCTCATGTTCTCAGCCTTACAGAGAAATTTTCCAACAGTGTTAGGCATGATGGCTGCCTGAGGTAGCTCCATTTCTTCTTCCTGGTGGCCACTAGATAACACACATTGCTCTAGATGAACACAGGTTCAAGGTACCTGTGTACAAGGTACAAGGTACAACACAGGTATAGCAGTGATGAATACTGCTATAAATGATCCCGTACACCACTGCATACACATGCACATACATACAGAGACACACAGAGAGAGCCCCTTTAGCTTCTTTTATCACCTTTCAAATGCCAAAAAGGAAACACCGACCTCCCTTCAGAAATTGTATTAAAGAAGGAGAAAGAAAGTTGGTCTTTGGAAACCTGGAGAAGCAGGATGAGGCAGAAAGGCTCAAAGTAAGGAAGCAGACCCAAGGTAGTATCCTTTCCCCAACAGACCCCCCAAAAAATAGATTAACAGGTCATCTCCCGCACACGTGTCTCCTTGAGACTGGCTGCAGCAGAGAAGAGCAAGTTACAATGCAAATGCCACCAGAGAGAACTGAATCTGTTACTCATTCTCACTGCCTGTGAACTGCTGTGATCAGATAATCAGTTGACATATAACTTCACCAAGAAGTGCAGGATTTGGTGCTTTGAATACAGAGAAGGAGAGGAGGGAGATTTAGAGGAAATTTAGAAATCCAGAGAAGCACCAGAGGGAAGGCAGGCTTTGATGGCAGAGTGGAAAGGAGACTAGACTTAGAGTTAGATGAGCCAAATTCAAGTTCTTGTTCCTTACTGCTCTAGGCCAAGACACTTGACCCATGTAACAGCCTTTACATTCACCTAGGTTCATCCTTATCACCCCCACCCCTGCCAGACACCAAATTCCTTGAAGATCTGACCTCAGAAGACTCAGCTGTATATTCACCCTCAGTGCCCTTCACAAAGCAGGTGCTTAAAAATATTCACTGACTGAATTGCTACCAGGGGAAAAGTGGGGAAAGAAAGATACAGAAGGAGCCATGGGAGACAAGGTTGTCAAAGACAAACTTCACCCACTTGACAGCGGAGGGCCTAGGAGCAGGACCATCTGTCTAACCTGCACCCCATCTCAGTGGCACCTCTGGGTGCTGCCATCAGCTGGGGATGCCTGACGTGTCGGGTAAAGAGGCTTACACTGAAAGGCAGACCACACTATATAAATATGTGTGAGGGCCTCAATGTGTCTAGAAAGTGTATAAATGGGGATCTGACATATAAAGAAACATATGTGGTATTTATGTTGAATGAAAATATTTGTTAACCCCTACTGTATGCCAGGCACTTTTCTAGGCTCTAGCAATATGGTGGGGAACAAAACAAAACCAACAAAGCCTCTGCTCTCACAGAGCTTATTCTAGAGCGGAAGATGGGCAATAAGCAGGTAACAAATAAGTCTATAATAAGATATCAGATAGTGGGACATACTGTGAAGAAACATAAAGCAAGGTAAGACTAAAATCTTAAGGAAGGTGGTCAGAAACAACTTCTTTGAGGAGATGTCATTTGGGAGGAAATCTGAATGAAATGTGGGAACAAGCCATACAAAGATCAGCATTCCAGGCTGGGAGAACAGCAAGTGCAAATACCCTGAGGCAGGACCCTGCTTAGCCTGTTTGAGGAACAGTGAGGAAGTCAGTATGGCTATACTAGCATGAGCAAGGGAAAATCCTGGGAGGAAATGATGTCAAAGATGTAGCCGAGGACCAAATAGTATGGACCATGGAGAGGGATTGAATTTGGCTGCTGTGGAAAGAAAAGACCCAGGGGTGGAGGGGAATAAAAATCTAGCTGAGAGACTTTCCCAGTAGACGAGGCCAGAGATGACAGTGCCTTGTACTGAAGTGGTTGTGGTGAAGAAGGTGACTCAGAATATACAGTGAAGACAGAGCTGATGACTTAGCTGTTGATTGTAAGAGAAATGAGGGGAATTGAGGATAAGTCAAAGGTTTTAGACCTGAGCTATTCCTGAGACTGGGGATATTGAGGGGGTGGTGAACTTGGGAGGAGAAATCAAGTACAAATGTCTAGAAGTAATTATATATAGGAGTATGTAGCATTTCAGCTCTTCTTTGCATTTGAAACAATGCTACTCACAGTCGCTATGATCTATGCCTGAGAAAAACCGACATGTGGCCAAAAACCTTTCCGCACTCTGCACCCTACACTTTCACACAGAAGCTTTTTCTCTTTACAACCTGCTATTATAACAAACACTGGGCCTGGGGTTTGGGGCAGAGAGCTGTGCCCTTTCTCCACCGCCACACACCAGGCAGCATGCCCTCCCCTATTACCTGCTATCTGTCAAGGAACTTGACTACATCTTTAAGACACTATCCTTGAGTAGAAATAAGAATGACTATGGACTAAAAAACTCTGTACGGGCTTCACACACGGTGATTGACAACCTGCCCACAGCGGGGGTGTGAATTATTTCATAGCTTTCCAGCTGTCTCTCCTCCCGGTCTGCCTTTTCACACTGATCTGAGAGCACCTTAAAGGAAAAAAACCTCAGGGCCTTTAGTCCTGAATTTTCAAAATCAGACATTAAAAACACAGTGACCTTCTTAAATTGAATTTAAAATAATCATCTTAGCAAAGTCATCTTATTTTTCATTAAGACCATTTGTTTCACAGTCGTTTGCCTTGCTCCATACTTGTCTAAGTATTTAGACACTTTTGACTAAATTCAGCTCACTAACCAAGGTATCAAGTTGTCCTAAGAATGTTTTGTTCAGTCTACCGTAGGCATGAGGCACCATGGTGAGTTATAAGTTTGCAAGTGGACAGATCTTTGTAATGTGTAAATGGGCTGCAGAGACCTTTTGAATGTAGTGGGATAAGTGGCATCTAGTATTTGCACAGCCCCAGTCATCTCAAGACAAAAACATCTGCTCTGTTACACTGTATTTCATGGAATATAAAATGCCATCTATTCTATGACACACCATTATATTATGCATCCCTAAGAAAAACAAAATGCTGCAAATTAAACTATGACACAGTGCCTTATAGTGAGTCTGTCCAACATGTAAACCCATCTCAACAGCATCACACAACTTTGACATTTCTTTCATTTAGAAGGCTTTGCCAACTTCTCCTTACTTTGTTGAGTTCCTTGGCATGTAATATGCAATTTTTACATGTAGTGCAGTAACAAAGCATAATATGGCTTCATATATTTGTGAATATCTTCCGTTCTTCAGTCCCATAATGCATGTGGTTGCTGCTTTTAAAGAAAATATGTAATTACAGTCTCTTCTCCAGTGAAGATGTTTGCTTCACAAGTATCAATTACCCTCTCTCTTCTCTATTTATAACTAAGTATCAAGTAACTGTTCATATTAATACCAAATTATAGTGTAACTTTTTTAAACACAGTTTAAATGCTAATCATACTTAGCATGTGTGGTATCAGCAATGCCCAGAGACTTAATTGAAGAGATGACAATGCGAACAGCAATGACCAAGTGCGTGTGCACAGGTGTTAACAGTCATGCCACAGCAATTGTGATGCACCATTGACTGTAAGATGCATTACCGTTTCAGAGATGGTAAAATAAAGGGAAATTGTGGTCTTGAAATCAATGAAATACAATATAAGCAAGGCTTTCTGGGAGGAGCACACAAATGAATAAAACAGAGTTTAGGTCTTGAGTTAATATTTTCATTTTCTTAGGGAAAAAAAAAACCATTCTTTTTCATTTTCATAGATATAAGATGATATGTGTCCATATACCAAGAGAGACCTCAGATTCTGCCAGGATGTGGCAGTATAAATGAAGTCGCTTCAGGAATCTGACTTTTTCGGTCATGGTAGTTGTCAGGGATTGACATCACTGATTTATGCCGCTGCAGTCCCTCATGTGTCTCTTGCTTTAAAATCACTGTGCATGTAGTAAAACTATCAAACCACCCCAGGAAATGGAGGTGCGTGCCCTGTGTGATTGGAATCCTCAAAGCAAGGCGACTGCAAAGCCAAGGTGATACATTATTGCAGCCGGGAGGATAGGATTGCTGCTGTCAGAGCTAACAGGCTGGCTGTGTCGGGATGTGCCCTGAGCAGCTTACCCAGCTTACCCAGAGGTCCCTCGGTCCCTTTCAGACCAGAACAGAAAGACCTGCACCCTGACCTTTCCAGAAGCCCAACCTTTTGCTCATCATCAAACCCAGTTCCTTTTCCACTTCTTCCTGACATGTCCTCGCTCTGATTCCAGACTGATTCGCATCTGATTCTTTGCAAACTCCAAACGTGTTCCTCCCTCAGGGCCATTATGGTTGCTTTTCCCTCTGCCTGGATCACTTTATGCACATCCTCACCTTTCTCCTTCTGCATCACCTCAGCTCCTGGGGTCAAGGCCTTCTTTGACCACCCAAACTAAAGTAGTGTCTTCCCATCCCCCACCAGTTTCCATCGCAGCACCCGGAATGTTGGTTTGCTTGTTTGTTTGGATAGCCTTGAAATCTCGTTTATCTGTCTTTTTGTTAATGGCCTGTTTCCCTCACTAGAATGCTCACCTCTGCGTCCTGAGCACTTGGAACACAGAGAAGACACTCAATAAACATTTGATCAATGTACAAATGAATAAATTCAACTTGATTCCTGTCTCACTGGTAGTTTTTGAATATTTGGCTTAATATCTCGTTCTCCTCCAGCCCCCCTGTCTGTCTTTCATCCACAAGACTTCACATTTATGTGACTCTATGACTTCTTGGATTACAGAGTTCAATTCTCTTTTCCTGAAAGCTGACCCCCAGCTGTAGACTCCAGATCTACTCTGGTCTCTGCCTGACCCTTCTTGTGTGTGGGGACCTTCCTGACAAACATCTTATTCCCTCCACCTGTTGCTGCTTTGTGTGACTGCAGAGCTCAGGTGGCCTGTTTGTTACTGGGGTGTCTGTGAATATCTAAATGGGCAGCAAGTCAGCAGTGTCAGGGTGAGCTCTGTCAAATAGCTGCTAGTGGGCTGCCAGAGCCTGTCCCCAACCCCCAATGTCATTCCCTTCTTACCTGTCAATGTTGACAACATCCCAAGGTTCTTGCTAAATAACTGAACCCTGGGGGAGTTTCCAGTCCTCAGCTCTTCCCTAGAGCATACATACTTTACTGCTGAAGCTTTTCCTACTAATAGGAATCACTACCAGTACTGATTTTTTTTAAACGTGTAGTGATTTCTACTCTTTGGGATGGGATCTGAGATACATTAAAAAGCTCCTAACTTTATAGAGGTTACATCTGATGATATTTAAGCAGAAGAGTCTTTTTTTTTCTTTGCTCCGATTATTACCGGCATCTTGTATGTATGCAGGGCAGTTAAAGCAAGAGTGACTCAAGTTACTTTTTTAATTGATTTGAGGGGCTTTTTTTGTTTTGGGGGGGGGCTTTTTTTGAGGAAGATTAGCCCTGAGCTAACATCTGCTGCCAATTCTCCTCTTTTTGCTGAGGAAGACTGGCCCTGAGCTAATATCCGTGTCCATCTTCCTCTACTTTATATGTGGGACGCCTGCCACTGCATGGCTTGACAAGCAGTGCGTAGATCCACACTCGGAATCCGAACCGGCAAACCCCAGGCTGCCAAAGTAGAACGTGCTAACTTAACCACTGCGCCACTGGGATGACCCCTAATTGATTTGAGATTTGCACAGTGACCAGGAGAGAAATTCTCTACAGATGTTTGGTTCCACCACCCTGGGGTGTAAATGGCACATTATACTTAAAATATTGTACACCAAGACTACCTAACTATAAACCTGTAGATAAGAAGGATGTCTTATATATCCTTATATTTCCCACAAAGACTTACACGTTAGAAAGTGCATGATGATTACTTGACTGAATAAATGAATGGTGTTGAAGAAGGCAACCATTAATAAGAATCGAGGTCGGTTTTCATCTTTCCTATACATAAGAATTCCTCTGGGGGCTTTTAAAAACTGTGGTTCCCCAGGCTTGTCCCCAGATATTTGTTTTCAACTGGCTGAAGTGGGACCTAGGCATACAGTTGTTAAAGATCCCTGGGGATTATAATGTGTAAGCAGGGTTAAAAACCATTGATGTAGGTAGAAAGTAATTCATGCCTTAAAAATAATAATAATCCAGTCTATGTTGAAGATTGTGGCTAATAAATCACAGGAAATGTTTTGCCTGAGTGATATTAAATCTGGTAAATATTTTACTGCTATGATGCACTTACATATCTCAAGTCATCTATTTTTTACTTTAACATGAGAAATAAAGACTATAATGTAATAAGAAAAATAATTCTTTACTTTAAAGTGTGAAATCCAACACATGTTTTGAGCAACAACCTTAAATTCTAATCCAATACAAGATTTAATAAACATTTCTTCACTTGGGTTAAAAAACTTCAAACTTAATGAGATCCAACAGAGAAAAAATAAGACAAATGGGATAATATTTCTAGAACAGGAAGGAAGATAATTGTAGTGGGTTGAAAGATGGCCCCCCAAAACTGTTGTCCACCTGGAACCTGTGAATGTGACCTTATTTGGAAACATAGTTTTTGTGGATGTAATTAAGAATTCAAGATAAGATCATCCTGGATTATCTAGGTGGGCCCTAAATCGAATAAGTGTCCTTATATAAGAAGCAGCAAAGATACAGTCAAAAGAGAAGATACAAGGGAAAAGACCATGTGAAGATGAGGCAGAGACTAGAGTTATGCTACCACCAGCCAAGGAACACCTACAGCCACCAGAAGCTGAAAGAAGGAAGGAGGGATTCTCCCCGAGAGCTGTACCAGGGACCCTAGCCCTGCTGACACCTTCGTTTGGGACTTCTGGCCTCCAGAACTGTGAGATAATACATTTCTGTCTTAACTCTCCCAGTTTGTGGTAATTTGTACAGCAGCTTTAGGAAATTACAATAGTAATATTCTTGAAATACTAGCTTTGGTATCAGTTTTAAATGTTACGGCCCAGAAATTGTTAAAGGAACTGCAAGTTGCAATAGAACATGTGCTGAATGGAGGCCATCCTCAGTCAACTGTAAACTATGATCGCTGTGACAGATGGTGCCTGGCCTCTTCCCCCCACTACACTGCTGGGTTGAAGTCAAAACGTGGGCTTTAAGGGAATTGGAGGCTGATGCAGAAGAAGGGCACTCCTGACTGTGGGCATAAAGAGAAATATTTAGGATTAAATTTGGTAAGAATTAACTGTGTTTCAGCTTTTGAATGACACCAGAAAATCAGTGTCATTATTTACAGCAATGTTCTTATTTGTGGCTTGAATCAGTCAGGAATGCTTTCAGCTTCAAGTAACTGAAACCTGACCAGTAGTGGTTTAAACAATACTGACATGTATTGAGCCAATCAACAAGAGGCCTGGAAGTGGGTACATGCTAGTAGTGCCATTTAGGACCAAGGCCTTTCTGTCTTTTTGCTCTGCTTACCTTTGTGTGATGGCACTTCCTCAGGCTTCCATGTTTTTCACTTCATGATTGCAAAGTGGCTACAGCAGCTCCAGGCATCACACCTGCATGCATAGATGGAAGACGGGGAAAGGGAGCAATGATAGAGATATGTGTTCCTTTCATCAGGAAATCAAAAGCTTTTCCAGAAACTTTCCAACAGACTCAGGTTTATACCTCAGTGGCCAGACTGTGTCCATGTGACTGCCCAACTTCAAGGATACTGAGAAAGTATGCCTTAGCTCTTTCTAGCCTCTGTAAGGGAAAGCAGTCAAGGGAGAGGAAATTGGAAAGGGTTTTGTACCAGTTGGTAATATCTGCCAAAGAGTTATAGAAACCGTCAGAAAACAGTGGGTCCTCTGGAACGGCCTCAGACTATTTATCTGTAATATGTAATTGAATGAAAAATTCTCAAACCCTGAATTCTAGGGTGCATGATGTAGAACTAAAGAAGGAAACACGAACTTCTCTAATCAGCTTGACTTGGTATATTTCTAGAAGGTATAGAATGATTTCCAAACTTTCCCTATAACCCCATCAAACTTATAATTATCCAAATGTTTTACCCACTTAGAAACTGTTAGACATTTTAGATTAAGAGCAGCAGGAGAAGAAAATTCCCTTTAAAAGTCAAAACAGTAGAGAAATGAAAAAACAAAGAAGGGATGCTTTAATTTGTGACTGATTTTGTCCCACCTTTGTTTTACTGATTTTATTCTCTCCTTGGCCTTTCATGCAAATCTAGGGTAGAGGGATACAGAAAGAGGCAAACCAGAGAGTTGGAGAGAGATGTTTATCTTCACTACACTGTGGCCTCAAAATGACCCTTTTTGCATATATATAACTGGAGGTCATGGGAGTCAATGGAGGGGGCAGAGTCTGACCAGTTCACTTCAGTAGTCATTTGCCGTCTACCTACTGTGTAGCAAGCACTGTGCTAGATGCTAGAGAGACACTGGTAAGACTCAATTCAAAGGTCTTACTTTTGAAGAGCTCACATTCTGGTGGGGAGGTGAGAAAGTACAATTCAGTGCAGGAAATGCCATGTTCAAGGCTTGCATAGGAACATGTATAACATGGACCTTAAAACAAGCCTACGGCAGGGAACAGGGGTCAGGAACATCTTCCTGGAGGAGGTATACAGTCCAAGGAGGAGGAAAGGAGGGTTCTGCTTGGTTGGGAGAAAGCTGCAGCGAGATTGGATGCTGAGATAGGAATTTAACTCCTTTCCCAGAGGACAAGAGAGGGAAAGGAGCTGGGAGATGGCGCTGGGGTAGAGAGGGAAGAAAGGGAGGGCAGTGGACTGTTGGCCCCTTGCACAACTACAAGGACCTGGAAATGGAGCGTCAGAACCAGAACATGCAGAAACACCAGCTGCTCCCACCATCATCATGGCCATAGCAGCACAAGGCAACACAAGGCTGCAGCAGCCTCTTCCAGCCCCTACCCAAGGCCTGGGAGCTGAGGAGGCTGCCTGCATGGTGACTGCAGCCATAGAGAGGACGTGATGACTTTTGGAGTATGCCAGGCAGACAACAACAGTCACTTAACCTCACAAAACAGGAGTGAGCCAGTAATTGTGAAACCCAGGAGAAAAGCCCCTCCTTTTGAGGGAAGAAAATGTAAGAACTGGGAACAACTTAGCAGTTCCCTGACTGTTGCCCAAGGCAGGATCCAGGATAAATTCCTGTTGGTTTCTGGAAGCATTTTAATAGTGCTTTATAGTTGACAAAGCTTTCACATATCTCAAGTTGCTGTTTCCTCATAACAATCCAGTGTGGTGGGGAGGTGCAGGGAACACCAAAGAACCCAAATGCATTCACACATTTGGAGCCATAACTCAAACCAGGTCTATCTGAATCCAAGTCCCCGTCTGAAGAGACCCCAGCATCTCTTTGGTTAATGGTTTAAACATAACTGCATCATGTTTACAGTGCCTTCTCCTAGAACTTCTGTTAGACATAAGTGCGCCTCACGCTTCTGGGTTTCTTGCCAAAGATTGAAAGAATATCCTTCTGTGCGTTGCTGGGTTTCTGTTGAAAAGCCTTCCTCTGCCCCATGTTTTCTTAACCCAGCTGCTGTAGATGATAATTGCCTTCCCTACCGCTCACCCTGACACGCACTTCACTGTAGATTGTGCTGTTGAAGGAGTGCACGGGGAGAAGGGAAACTGGGTTCCAAAGCGTGAACAATGTGCCTTCCTACCAAGGTAACCTCATGAAGCTGCCACCCAGCGCCAGTCCTGGCAACTTCCTTTGCATGATCACCGCTCCCCTCTTCTCCTTGGGGATCGAGTAGGTGGTAATTCCCCTCCTCAGTGGAAACAAAGTTGACTATTTAATATGCAGCCTGTGGCTCAAGATGGGAGCAGATGGAAAGAAAAGGTAACTTTATTGCCTATTTCCCATGTCAACAACAAATCTCTGTCTTGTACAGTCTGTACCTTGCTGGAAAAATGGGGATTTTCTTTTCCAGTTTGGATAATTGCACCTCAGAAGAGGAAAGCAGCATGAATCTGTACACAGCAGCCTACTTTCATGACATTTTTAATATGATTACCTGCTGTTAGTTAAGCCAGCAAAGTGCTTAATTTCTTTTTTATTAAAAAATAATTATGCATATCTGCAAGTAGACTTGATTTGTGGAGCAGACAATAACTATAACTCCCAGTTTGGATGTTCTCTGATTTCTTCATATTATTTTCTGTCTGCTGCATGAAAATTTTTACTGTAATAAACTTGCTTGCAATCGTGGGCACCCACAGTCCCTTTTAAAGAGAAATCCTTTAGTGTTTGTTATCATTAGCATTTAGTGTTTGTTAAAGGAGTTATAAAAATCTCACGGCTGCACCTCTTCTGATTGTTCTTTCTTTTAAAAACATTGAAGTTCATATTGACACAAGTGTGGGACATACAAGAGTAGCTGTCCTCACCCTAAAAAGGGAGCCACTTAACTACTTCTGAGCTGCCTTGCATAATGAGCAATTGGAGAATGTAGATAAATTTTGTACATTATTTAAATTGTTTTCCTTTGGTACAGATACGGTTATTGTCCTCCTCATCCAATGATACTTTTTATCGAAGTAGAATAACCTTCATAGGCGACCAGATTCTGAAAGTCAAGAAAGAAAGAATTAAGTAGGAGAAGGCTTATAATTCCCAATTTAGTGACAAAATTTTCTCTCTAACCTTTGGTCTCATCATCTCCCTGATGTCTGTGCCCACAAACAGAATAAAGCCCAGAGGATGTCTCAGGACTTACATAACAGAAGCTACACGGGAATAAATATATAACATATACATACATTAAAAAAACACACTGTCCTTTGACGCTATAGCAGTTGTTATAAACAATGCTTCCCAAACACTTTTTTCCCCTAAAGCAACACTTTGTTCTTCCCAGTGAACAAAAACAATGCCTGAATTTTAGTCACCCATGATCTTTGTCATTTTAAACAACAGAGAATGAAATTCAAAACCTAGAGAGTTATGTTCAGCCTTCACAATTGAAAGAGGAATAGAAAAGTATGAGGATACAAATAACAATAACAAATGTTTATCAAACTTCTATTATGTGCAAATCACTCTTCCAATTGCTTTATATATATTAATCATACCTAAAATTATATAAGTAATCCACTTAAATAAGGATAAGTATAGCAAATGACATTGGATACAGTTCTGAATGATAAAACAACTTTTTAAAAATGAATATTGAGTCTATATTTTTCTTTATGTTGCTTCCGGAAAGAAGATTAACAACTTATTCTTTGATTATTTGGCAAAATATTTATGAAATTCATATATCTTTTGACATGCATATTCTAGAGTAGCTATAGCAATAATTGTAACAACTGACATTTTTAAAGCACCTTGGAGATTATACAATAAAGTATATCTCCTCTGTAATCATATTCATTTCTAACAATACACTTTGAGGAAGGCAAGATGAGTATTAATTTTCTGCTTTGCATATGGGGAAATTGCAGCTCAGAGAAGTTAAATAAATCACCCAAGGCCACTACAAGATGTGCAGACAGAAGTCTGTCTGATTCCACATCTCTGTGCTCTGCATCATGCCACAACTCAGCCTAGCATCCTATAGGAGTTATTCATGTTTTTTTGGCATAAATTTTTCATCCATGGAGTTGGTAACCTCTTTAATTTAGTGGAATATTCTATTTTATTGAAGAAAGATGTATGATATCCTGCAAAGAGCCCTGGACCTGCAGTCCCCTAAGCAGCCATAAAACCATTTGGCATGTCATTTGACCACTAATTTGCTCATTTGGAAAATGAAGGGTTTGGATACATGACATCTAAGGACCTCAGACTGATCAGCACATACATGTTTTCAGATAATTCTTAATGGGTTCCATTGTGTTATTTCTGACTTCTTCCTTACTACTACCTTGCCTATCAATAATAAAGCTGAATGAGGAGGGAATTGAAGCTGGAGAGATGTTGGAGTGAGTTTTAAAGGTCAAAGAGGAATGAGTTTGAGTAATTGAGGTTTGACTACATTAGGTCTTAATTCTGGCTACACATTGGAATCCCAATGCCAGGCTGTACCCCAGACCAATTAAATAAAAATCTCTCCAGTAAGAGCCAGGCATCATTATTACTGAAAGCTCCCCTGGTGATTCCAACGTACAGCCAAGCATTAGAACTAGAGCTATTTTTTTAAACCAGAAAAGCGTTAGTGTAAAATTAGCTGCCTGTTTTCCTAAGAATTTGTATGTTACATATGCTACCCTATTAAAATACTTAATGATGTTTCAAAATAAAACTCTAGAAACAGCATCTCGTTGAAGACAATGGGATGGGCTTTGCAATCATCATACTCAATTTAGGTGAAAGTGGGAAATAATTTCATGCTATTCAGTGTTTATAGTACCGGTCTTCCAATAAATAGTGAAGCAAATCCATGTACATGTAATGTAGTAACAGTTTAGTATTCATAATTATTAATTCAATAAATGATGTTTAACATAGTGAATTAGCAATTATGTTCCTGGCCAAGATGTTTTTTACTGTGTGTTTAAGTAAATATATCAAGAGAAATCAATCATTATGTGGGATATACGCCTTTGGCATATTTCTAATTACAAGACCCATGGGAAATTATATAGAAATGCACATAGTAAATGTCTGAAGGATCTTATGACTCCATTCTTTAAATACGCAGATTGTTTTAATTATTTGATGTTAACATAGAAAAAATCATGCTCAGAAGAGTTAAACCTGAACTCTATATAAATGATTTCTTCTAGATCTCTATTATTAAAGTCAAACGAAAAAACCCAGATACACAAAGACTCAGACTTACAAACTTGTAAATTAGAGAGAGATCATTCACATTACAAAAAGGACTTTCTGCTTTACAAAAGCATTCATCCTAGCATTTCTTTAACTACAAACCAGACAGCTTTATACAATACACATTCTCCTAGATGCTCTGAATATACTGTGGGATCCTAACTATTTTAAGTAGTCCTCTAGTGAATCCTTTTGTTATGCAAATTCATCCCTCTAACTGATCTATTTTGTGGATTTGTAAATTTTTTTCCTGTAAATCTGAATTTTCTTAAAGCATCCTTTACTTGTAGAAAAAGTCATCTGAATTTAGGTTCTTTGTTGCAAAAACAATGGATTTCCTGTTCAGGAGACATGGCAAAATAACCTGAGAACAGCCACTAAAAAGTATAAGAAAAATCTAGATAAAATTATATATATATATGTATGTATGTATTTTTTAATGAACTGTTGAGCTAGACAGCAAATAGATTCTTCAGAGGCCAGAAACTAAGAGAGAACTGAAACTCAGAGCAGTAAAGCCGAGATCTGACTGTCTACTCTGGGGTGTGCCCTCTAGGTAAATCTAGAGGCTTGTGTTTTAACACCCACTAGGGGTCAGGAGACAAGGCCTTCAGTCCCTTCCAGGTAGGGAGTTGGATCTGAGACCCATCCGCATAGGCTGAACCCTAGAAGAGCTCCACTCTTAATAAAAATGTAAATGAGGACTAAAAATAATATGCCCGTTGGCATAGGGAAATAATAAGGTAACTTGTCTTCTCAGCCTGGGTTCAGAACAGGGGAATGGAGACTCTTCCTTGAGAACCCAGAACCATGGGAAGTATCTCATTTTAAGTTTGATTTATTAGTCTAGAAAGCTCTAAAAAGATTGGTCCTATGCCTCAAGGTGCTAAAAGAAATAAACAAAACATCGTTGAAGGGACATATATTAAACTAAACTAGTATAGTATGCTGGCTTTATAGTATGTCAACTAGCTAAGTTGGAACTACATTTCTCAGAATTCCTTTTCATGTGTGTTTCTGGTTTGGGGTCAACCCCAAAAGAAATTAGCTTGAGAATTAAAAGGCACAAATGAAGGATCAGCCATTTTTACACTCTGAAAGTCAGTACAGGACACCAGCCATTGGCAATTTTCACATGTTATTGCTAATCTGTTAACTCACTTTATTGGCGTTGAGGACCACCTGGGCCTGCAGTTCTCCAATCCCCACTGGATTTCCTCCTTTGGCTTCCCTGAGTCCTGGGCCAGGTGTGGGCAACTCTGTCTATGACGAAGGATGAAGGTTTCTGCAGGTCACTAGCATCATTGAAGTTGGAGATAGTGTGAGATAGAGTCAAGTTCCAATTCGTCCTCATGGGTTCCATTTGTCCTCTGGAATTCTAATCTGACCTTTTGGGTTCCGGTTTGTCCTTGCTCTCTCCCACTTCAAATCCAGTTCTCCTTCCTGATTGCCTGCCCAGCTGACCTATAGTGACCTCAAGTCCAACACCATATGCAAGAGCATCAGCTTTACAAAGACTTCTTAACCAGCTCCCAAATTGCACAAGGTATAATTTTTCTAATAAATCCATTACTCTATTTAATTCATAACGATCTGTTTCCCTGATCAACTCTTGACAGATACACATAAGATTCCTTCAGATGAGCTTGGAACTAATTATGAACTCACAATCTAAAATTACAAAGCACATGAGGGAAAAGTCTGTCTTATCTTTGTTCAAAGGATCTTGGTACTCTCATTTGATTTTCTTTTTTCTTCAATCATTCTCTCAGTCTATTTTCCTCATTTAAATAGAATTTCTAATTATTTAAATTTTTTAAATACCATATTAGATGCAGAAAAAGAGAATACATGTAAAATGGAAGATTTACTGAAATTACCCCAAATGCAGCAAAAGATGTAAAATATAAGAGGGTAAGGCTCAACTATATTTATATTCAATGGCCAGTCAATCCCATTCCTAGGTATATATCCCACAGAAATTCTCAAATGTGTATATATAAACCATGTAAAAGAATGCTTATTTGAGCATTGTTTGTAAAGTGGGAAGTTGGAGTTTCCACACTGAATAATGGATAAGCGTAATGTGCTGATGCATATTATGGATTAAGATGCAGCAATTAAAAGCAATGAACCAGATGAACACACAGCAATACATACAGATCTTAAAAATAGAATACTGAACATAAAAAGTGAGAAATATAATGTTACAGCATAATAATGATTATGTAAATAAAAATATACACACACAAAACTACACTACATATTTTTTAAAGTACTTAAATGATTTAAGAGTAAATTCCTGTGGGAGAAAGAAAATGCGAATGGGAAATGAGAATAAAGGCGAATGAATAATTAAACCAAAAAAACAAGGGAGAACCTGTATCCACTGATAAAGGTAGTGTTCCATGAACTAAGGAACATAATTACCTCAGCTCTCAACACTTCGAGGTAAAACAAAACAAATAAATATATAGAGAGACACACATACCCATATCTGTAAATAAACACACATATGCATGTATGTATACTGTATACATATATAGTAAATACAATTGTATAGATATAGATATGTCAGAAAGAGAGACTTTGAAACATAGAGTTAAGACAACCTATATTTAAGAAGAGTTCCATTGAAAAAATATTACAAGAATGGGTAGAAGTATATTTTAATAGATAATGGCTGGAAATTTTCCAGATTTGATTAAAATCAAGAACACTAAGCAGAGTCACTCAAAAGAAACCCATAGCTAGACACATCACACAGAGTGTCACTGGTGAAACACAGAGAACTAAAGACAAAGATCTGAAGAAGAACCAAAGACAAAGACATTACCTAGAAGGAGAAGAAGAAAACAAATGTTTCAATAGCAAAAATACAAGCCAGAATAGAATACAGTATCTTTAAAGAATTTAATACTCAGCTATAAATCAACTATGTAAATCAACAATAAAAAGTAATGACTAATTATGGCGGTATAAGAACAATATACCAAATATGGGTATATTGACCAACTGTTATGCAAAATGCTGGACAAGAATAATATATGAAATAAAGGGGAGGTTTATGCCAGGAATGTATGATCATTTGAATTAGAAAACTCTATTATGTAATTCATTGCATTAACAGATTAAAGGCCAAAAATATATATTATTACATCAATAAAAGCAGATGAATATTTGACAAAATTCGATACAGATTCATAGTAAAATACTCTTAGTAAATTAGGAGTTGAAAGAAAATTTCTCAGCCTAATAAAGTATATCAATGAAAAATCTACTTAATGGAGAAACTTTAACATAGCCTTGAAATTCATAATAAGACAAAGATGACCAATATTGAAATTTTATTCCACATTGAACTAGAATTCCTGGGTGACACAATGAAAAATAAGAAGAACCAAACAGTATAAGTATTGTAAAGGAAGAAACAAAATAGTCATTACTCACAAATGATATATTAGCCTATGAGCTGCTATGTAACATTAGTAACATTAGCTGCTATGACAGATAAACTGCAAATTCTCAGTGACTGAACCCAATAAGTTTCTCACTCAAATTATAGTCCAATGTGAGAGTTCCAGCGGGCCAGACTTTCACATGATTATTCAGGAACCCAAGGTCCTTCCATCTTGTATCTGTGACTTCCTTTAGGGCTTTGGGGTCCCCTCCGATCAGCTGTCAAGGGGTAAAAGAAAATGGAGATTTGTATGTGGGAAGTTTTATGGACGAGATGTAGCACCAATTTCCATCCACATTGACGTTTTCTAAAATTGAGTCACATAACAAAACAACTGCAAGAGAAACTGGGAAATGTATAGGTGTGTGCCTGGGAAGAAAAGGAATTGAGTTTCATAAGCATCTCTGTCATGTTTTCTGTGTAGAAAGTTCAAGAGAATCTACACAGAAACTTCTATATCTATTAGAAGACTTCAACAAGATTGGATGTTGTAGATTGGATATTTGCATAATGTATGAACTGTCTGTTCACAGAAGAGAAAACTCAAATGACAAACATTTGAAAAGGTGCTCAACGTCACTAGTCATTAGAAAACTGTAAATTAAAACAACCATATGAGACGATTTCATACTCTTCAGATTCTGAAAAACTTTAAAGGTTGATAATACCAAGTTAGGAATGTGCAAAAACAGGAACTATCATATGTTACTTTTGATTGTCATATTATTTATTTTGATATAGTCATATGTGCAATCAGGCTACAGTATTTTGTCTCTTTAAATAAAGTTTTTACACTCTATTTTTGTTGATTATAAAACATCACCCTTACTGAGAAATTTCATTTTTCTTATTTGGAAGTTCTTTTGGGGGGTAAAAGTGATGGTACTTTATGGTGGCCCCTATGATCTGACAGCACTTATTCAGAACCTTCAATTTGTCTTTCTTGTGAAAGAAGACCCTTACTTTACCACAAATTACCTATGTTTCTAAGGAAGTCTTCAAATGAGAAACAATCCTTAGATGTTTCTTATCATCACCAGAAAACCATCCTCTGCAATGTGAAAATTGCTCACAAGATTCCTGTTCTTCTGGAACTTAATTTTCTTCTTATTTTTTGTAAATATTTTAAACTCCAGTCTCAAAACAAATGCTTCATCAATTTCTAGTAGCAATGAGATTCGCTAAAATTTTACTGATATTGTACTTTTTAATTTTTTTAAAAAATTTATATATTTAGAGTGTATAACATAATGATTTGATAAACATATGCATAGTGAAATGATTGCTACAGTCAAGCTAATTAACATATCTTCTCACATAGTTGCCATTTTTGTGTGTGATGAGAGCATCTGAAACCTACTCTCTGAGAAAATTTTCAGTATTCAACACAGTATTATTAACTTTAGTAATGATGCTGCACCTCTAGATTTCTAGACTTGTTCATCCTATATAGCTACAACTTTGTACGCTTGACCAACATCTCCACAATTCCTCCAGATATTGTATGTTTAAGGCAAAAAAAACTCCTCTAGCATCAGTAAGTAAAATTACAACTTGGTGTAATGGGAAAAACAGGGGATTTGGAACCGTATAGACATGAGTTGGAATTCTCTGACCCTCACTTATTTTGCAGCCTGGGCAAATTTCTTAACATCTTTGACCTTCAGTTTTGACGCTGCAAAAAGGAGATGTTACATATCTTGGAGAGTTGTCATAGGATTAAATGCTGCATATACAAAGTTTCTGGCAAAATAGGTATTGTTAGATGTTAGCTTACATCTCCTGCTCAAACTCACTGAATATGCCACTATTACTAGAGAATGTTAAATCTTGTGTTTTTGTAGGTCTGACACAGCATTTAGTGGTGATTCTTTTGCCTTCCACTCTCCCTTTCTCTACACTTCCCTACATTCTTACATTTTGTCTGATGTTTTTTCCAAACTCCAAAATTCAGATGAAACCATATTCTAATAAACCTGCTAATCGACCCTAATAAAACTTTCCATCTGATAGGCCTTTATGTCATTCATTCTCTTTACAAACAAGGACAGTATATGTTTTAATTTATGTGCCAAATTATAATTATGAACAATTCTGCTCTAGATGGAAAAATAATAAATTTAATATAAATTCATTTAAAACGCTAGTGAATGCACATTTTCATTATTGATTACAGGAAAAATTACAAAAGCTGCAATTAAGATTGATGCTACAGTTTTATTGGGTTTTTAATTTTAAATATCGTAAATATCTCATATTTTGGTAAGCACTTATATTTAAGCAGTATGTTTTCAATTGCAATTGTAATTCAATTAGTCAAAAATTCTGTCAATGTTTCAAGTTTCTGACTATATAAAATAATTTTGTGTTAATAAAATGATAGAGAAATAAGCTACTCACAAGAAAACAAATATTATATGATTCTACTTATATGAGATACCTGGAGTGGTCAAATTTATAGAGACAGGAAGTAGAATGGTGGTTGCCAGGGACTGAGGGGAGGGGAAAATGGGGAGTTGGTGTTTAATGGGTACAAATTTTCTATGGAGGAAGATGCAGAAGTTCTGGAGATGGATCGTGGTGATGGTTGCATAACAATATGAATGTACTTAATGCCACAGAAATGTACTCCTGAAAATGGTTAAAATAGGAAACTTTGCTATGTATATTTTACATACAAACTGCAACAAATATCAAGCATGTTTGATTACATCATCAGCAAAATATTTTCAATGAGGTAATTCTTTCTCGATTCTTTTTCTGCTTTTTCACAATCATGCTACCCATGATGACAAATCTTACTTTTTGAATATTGGAACTGGACCAGTTCTATTTTAAGACCTTCTAAATTTTAACCCCTTAAAGTATTTTTAGGCAAAAATCTTTCAGGTACAGCTGAGTATTAGTCATTTGAATGTTTTAGGTTTTTTTCCTCAGTTCTCAAAATATTTGTAAAAATTGCTTTTATGTTAGAAAAAAATTAGACATTCATATAAAGTTCATGCATATAAAGTCCTTAGAGAAAGAGCTCAATTTGAGAAAATATAGAGTCTATATTTTGAAAATATATAGTTTTGTTTTAAGTACCTTGATGTCATAGCCAAATATCAAAGCTATTATTTCACTTTATTATTGTATTTTTATTGTATTTAACTGCAGAATAATGGTAGTTTAAAGCATCCTTTTTGTCAGCAATTTCATGTCATGCAGTTCTTCAAAACGCTTGCTTTGATAATTTGAATCTCATTGGATTCTTCCAAATACTCAATGGCTATGAGGACTTGGACACCAAATATTGGTCCAAGACCAAATGGTGCTTGGACACCATTAATGTCTTGTATCCCTAGTCCAATTATTAAACAGTTTTAATTGACTTATTTGGAGTCATCTGATGACTCCAAATTACTATTTTTAAACTGTTTTAGATACATTAAAATCAGAAGCATCCTTTTATTTTAAATATATGTTATCTACATTTTAAATATGATTTACAGATTTTTTTGAAGATGATCGAATCTTAGAGAATCCTGTATTGAACAGAAAACACAGCAATCCCAAAGCTCAATAGAAAATTAAATTAGAGCATACAGTCTCAACACAAAGATGCTAAACTGATTTGTTAGCACTTTTAACAAAATAGCGCAATAGCAGTTGACAGATGACACAATGTTTTCTTCGCTATGATTACACTTAGGCAAGTTTTGTCAACCATTTATTTCACAACAACACAGGCATAATGTTGCCATATATAAAAATATGCTCAGATTAATCATCAGTAAATGTGTTTCATGAGTCTAAGTGACAGAGAATCTATACTGAGTTCGTTCAATCTGATCCATAACCCAAGACCTAATAATTTCAAAGGCTGTAGAGTATTCACTAACACACTTTGTATGAACCGATGAAGTCTCAACTGTAATTTGCTCTTTGTGTAAAATATTTGACAAAAAGAGCTTGGACATACTTAGGAAACCAGCAACAAAATATTATGGACTGTTCATCTCTTGGCCAGACCATATTTGATTGCTTTCATCATTATAAAAGTCAGAAGTTTGTCAGCATACTCCAAAGGCCCTTTACACCTCATCAAGTCCAGTGCCCAAACGATATTTAGCTACTGCTCACACCTTTTTCAAGCTTCTAGCTCAAAGCAAGACTCTTCAACAGGAAATGATTCCTGGGCATGGAGCTGGACTTGCTCCTCTGGTGGTTAGGATCACAAGATGGGGGAAGTTCTGCAACCCTACAGCCAAGTCTCTGGGGACACCAGGATGGCTGCTTAGGACTGTTGAAAATTATCATCTCCCCTCACCTTTCCTGGGCCAGTATGTGCTTTTCAGTTTGTTTGCACATTCATTCACTCCACAAATATTTGAAAATGAAGTCTTACCTGCTTAGAGTTCATCTAAACAAAATTGTCCCTGAAGAATCCATTACATTAAACCAACTGAGGAGGAGGAGGACCTCTCCGGGGCTCTTTGTGGCAGGCATAAGCCCCTTGCTCCTAGGAACTGCAGACACTGTCCTTCTGCTTAGCGGGGTCTCAACATTCTGAAATGAGTTCTTAAATTATAAAATGAATTTGTGCAAGAGATATCTTCTAGGTGGTTACCTTTTTTTTTACAAATTGATGAATATCATGGTATAATTAAGATAGGCATAACCAATGGTTCAAAAATACAACCAAATTGCAAGAAAATAAAATTAGATTCATATTGGACGAATTTGAAAAAAAGACTAAAAATTTTGAAATTGTTTTTGAGTTGCATTGTAATCATAAAATGAGAAATAACTAATAAAAATTGCAAGTCTCTTGAAATATCTGGTTTTATTTACATTTTCATTAACAAAAAATAGGATTTTGTCTTTTGGAGGAACTCTCCATAGCTGGGAAGATATTACCTTCTGGATCAAGACACTTCTAGGAGGTAAAAGAAATGTCTAATTGAAAATACTAAGTCTTAGAAAGTAGGGTGGGGAAACTATACCATTGTGCAGATTCCAAATATGCCAGGCTGGAGCTTTCCTGGAGTGGCACAGTGGGAAGACACAGAGCTGGAGTCAGAAGCCCTCAGTTCAGTCTGGCTTGACTAGTTACTAGCTTTATGTCTGAAGATCAGTGTCCTGAGCTCCACTACTTCCCTATTCTTGCTGTCATTGTAAGATTCAAATGAAATAGCACGTCAGTTCTCAAAAACACTTGTTTTGAAAATACAAGTTTTTCCAAAATGATTAATATATTTTTAGAGAACAATTTGAGCATAACATAAACTTCAGTTCCCTTATCCACTCTTTAGCCCATGAGAAACACTGGATGAGTACAGAAAATTGCACGCAGCTGAATCCAGCCACATAGGAATACACAAAACAGACATGGGCACAACTCAAACACTTACCCCAGCTCGGTTCACCTCCTGTGTCATGACCCACACCCATCCGCCTCTGGTGATACAACTTTCTCCTGATCTCAGATCAGCTTTCTTCCACTATTTCACAAAAACTCTCAAGCTGCAACCCTTGTGAATCCCACTTCCACAAGCCAAACAGCTCTTTTTCAAAGAAAAATGCCATATTTATTGTAGTATTTGTATAAATATATATATGTTTCTTAACCATTTGACATGCATGAAACCGTGCTGCCATTTTTTATCATGTTCTTAACTTCTTTTAATGTGTCACTGCCAAAGTTTTGAGTGTTGTGTCCCTATCTGCAGTTTTCCCATAAGCCTTGTGTTTTTTATTGTTTTATTTTGCATAATACGGTGACTTTTAGAAACATGTATGTTGCAGCATAATAAAAATATTTGTATGTGAAAGTGCTTTGTAATTTCTAATATGATCTTTTGACTATTGGTAGTGCACAACAATATCTATTATCTCAAGAGAAAGAAAAATACCATTTTCTTTACAGCCAAAGTTTCAGCTTTCCCTGCACTTACAGGAAATAAGTTTTCAAACCCTGCAATCAATTGTTATATCCATAATCTTAGCACTCCTTCAACTAGCAAGTGTTTGAGTAATAGACCACCAAAATAGCTACTCTCAGATTATTTCAATCACACTTGATTTTTCATGTGAAAACTCCAGATCTTCCAATTCAAAGACACATTTATTCTTTCACTTATGCACCCAAATTTTAATAATTTGGGAGTATTTAATAATTACTTAATAATTCGGGATCTGACTATTTTTCAAGTGTTTTCGTTTTTTATTGCCGTGTAACCAATTACTACAAATTTAGCAGTTTAAAATGACATAAATTTATTTCTCACAGTTCATGTGGGTCCATTTCCTCTGTGAGTCTGGGTACAACTTAGCTGGGTCCTCTGCTCAGGGTCTCATAGGCTACAATCAAGATAGTGGCTGTAGCTAAGATCTCATCTGAGGCTCAGAGTCTTCTTCCAGGCTCTCATGGTTGTTGGCAGACTTCAGTTCCCTGTGATTGTAGGACTGAGGTCCTCAGCTCCTAGAGGCTGCTCCTTTCTGCAACACAGATGTTTGTTTCTTTTTTGAGGCCAGTAGAATAATCTCTCTAACATCTCATGTTCTTTTAAATGGTTCACCTGATTGGATCAGGCCCACCCAGGATAATCTCTCTTTTAATTAACTCAAAGTCAACTGATTGAGAACTTTAGTTACATCAGCAAAGTCTCTTCACCTCTGTCATGTAACCTAATCAAAAGAGTCCTGATCCCATCATATGCACAGATCCTGCTCACACTCAAGGAGAAGGGAGTATGCAGTGTGTGTATACCAGCGGCAGGAATCTTGAAGGCTATCTTAGAATCTGCCTACCACAGTAATTACATTATCCAGGCTCTTTGTTTCTCTTCCATATTTTTGCATAGATATTTATTCTTGTTAGCACCCATGTACAAAGGTACATGTACCAAAGGTACAACGAGGAAACACACTTGTCAATCCTCTCAAACTGTAGTGCTGGTAGAAGTTTTAAGAGGAAAAATTCCTAACAATGCTGACTTAGGGAAGTTTGGAGAGTCGCCTATGGATTTTAGTTATGCATTTTTTTGTAGTAAGTAGAACTACTGTAAAAATGTAATGGTAATGCCTAAATTTTTACGTCTATATTTTTACATTTTATTTCCAAAGATAAATGTATAAGTGATGCCATAGCTTGCTCTAATTGAAATGGTACACTATTATTGCTCTTACGACAGTGGGTAATAAAAATTTCTCGTTTTAATTCACCAGTATTTCCTTTGCGTAGATGACTCAACTCTTAAACAAAGGAGCGATATAATTCTTCAAGAATTGGGGGCTAATTATCTAATAGGGGAGGAAATTTTGATGGGAGATTTTCCAGCACTCTTCAATTCTCCTCATTTATTTCAAGTTTGCCCTAGCTTCCCCAACTTTCTGAATGCCGGGCTCACCCTGCCGCACAGAGAGAGAGAGTTCTGCAGGACTAGGAGCCAGGGAAAGGAAGTCTTAACCCCTGGCCACAGGAGATACTGAGCTGGAGGACTACATATAGTGGAAAACATGCCCCCCCCTTTCAAAACAGAGGGTTCAACAGATAAGGAAGAGTCACAGATAGATGCTGAATCTGGGAGGGACTACAACAGAGGAAGGAAGTTTGGGGGCCATAGAACCAGGAGTTCGGAATCAGTTCCCCACACTGACCCTCCTCTTTTGAACTGCAGACTCTTTCATAAGTCCAGTCACTTCTCTTTGCTTACTCATCCTTACAGAGATTCCAGTATTTGCAATCAATTCTGCTGAGACATTGTGTTCAAACTTTTAGGTCCAAATAAAAGAAGAAGAACATTTAGAATTACTTTAATTTTTCTTTTACTTCTGAGTGATGCAGATGCTTATACCAAGTAAGAAGGTAGCTGCAGTCTGAGGCAGCTGAACAAGTTGCATCAAACAGATTCTTTGCTTTGCTTTTTGTGGTGGCCTGAAGTAAGCTCAGTAACTCCTCTGTAAAGAATGAGCATTAACATCAATCTTGACCATGCCCTCCACCTTTTCTTAATGCAACATCCTTGCCAAACATAAACCATCACTAAACTAACAGTATTCCCCAATCCAGGCGGGCTCCAGCATTCTGTGTAATACTAGGAGTCCAGAGTGGGATAAACATTTTTCGCCACTGTCTTCCCTGAAGCTAACTCTCGTCTTCAGCCCTGTCACTCTGAGCTAAAGAGAGCTGGTGGGCTGCTGCTGGGGGTCCTTTCACACACAGTCTTTTCCTTCTTTGGTGATGAATGTAGAACAAGCTTGCCCTGCCTTCATTCCATCTTCTGTTACATGAAATCTTGAAGAAATTCTTTGACATTTCTAGCATGTGAGCAACACTTTTCCCTAGTTTCTATAAAACTTTTTCTTTTATATTTTTGGACCATTGCAATAGCAATTTGTAGGGAGGATGATGTGAGTTCAGTGTGGCTACTCAAATTGCACTATTGGACCAGTAATCAAGCTTTCAGAACTGGAAAGCTCACATCCAAATAAAAGCAGGTTGAGCTCAGAGTGTGAAAAGTCCTAGTGGCTGACTGCAATGTCAGCCAGATTGTAGGAGGCTTCCTGGGCATGGAAAAGGACAGTCCATGACTGGAGCAGGTAGAAACACCACCAAAATTCTCGGGAAACTAAAACTGTTTCCTATCTTCTAATATTCCAAATTCCTCTGCTCTGTTAAAGTTCTCTCACTGGTATTAAAATAATACTGATTTTATAGGCTTTTTTATCCCTCATATTTTGGTTTATATGGTTGTTGTTCAGCAGAAGGAAGGAGGAGGGAAGGAAGGGAGGGAGGGAGGGGGGAAGGAAGGAAGGAAGAAACGAACGAAGAAAGGAGGGAAGAAAGGAAGAAGAGAGGGAGGGAGAGGAGAGAAACATCTTGGTGTTTTCTTATCCTAAGGCTTTGATCAAAGTTTATTATATTCTTTTTATTTTATTGCAGTAACATTGGATTATAACGTTATATGGCTTTCAGATGTACATCGTAATATATTTGGAATTCTGTGTGGATTACATCATGTTCACCACCCAAAAACTAATTTTAATCCATCCCTTCACATGTGAGCCTAATCACCCCTTTTGCCCTCTCCCCACCCCCCTTCCCCTATGATAACCACCAATCCAATCTCCATTGCTATGTGTTTGTTTGTCATTGTTTTTATCTTCTACTTATGAGTGAGATCATACAGTATTTGACTTTCTCCCTGTGACTTATTTCACTTAGCATAATACCCTCAAGGTCCATCCATGTTGTCACAAATGACCGGATTTCATCATTTCTTATGGCTGAGTAGTATTTCATTGTATATTTATACCACATCTTCTTTATCCATTTGTCCCTTGATGGGCACCTAGGTTGCTTCCAAGTCTTGGCTGTTGTGAATAATGCTGCAATGAACATAGGGGTGCATGTATCTTTATGCATTTGTGCTTTCAAGTTCTTTGGATAAATACCCAGCAGTGGGATAGCTGGATCATATGGTAGATCTATTCTTAATTTTCTGAGGATAGTCCATACTGCTTTCCATAGTGGCTGCACCAGTTTGCACTCCCACCAGCAGTGTATGAGGGTTCCCTTCTCTCCACATCCTCTCCAACACTTGTTTCCTGTCTTGTTAATTATAGCCATTCTGACAGGAGTGAAGTGGTATCCCATTGTAGTTTTGATTTGCATTTCCCTGGTAGCTAATGATGTTGAACATCTTTTCATATGCCTGTTGGCCATCCTATGTCTTCTTTGGAGAAATCTCTGTTCAGATCTTTTGCCCATTTTTTAATTGGGTTGTTGGATTTTTTGTTGTTGAGATGTATGAGTTCTTCATATATTTTGGATATTAACCCCTTATCAGATATATGGTTTGCAAATATCTTCTCCCAATTGTTAGGTTGTCTTTTCATTTTGTTGATGGTTTCCTTTGCTGCACAGAAGCTTTTTAGTTTGCTGTAGTCCCATTTGTTAATTTTTTTCTTTTGTTTGCGTTGCCTGGTCAGGCATGGTACTTGAAAATATTCTCCTAAGACCGATACCAAAGAGCATACTCCCTATGTTTTCTTCTAGAAGTTTCATGGTTTCGGGTCTTACATTCAAGTCTTTAATCCATCTTGAGTTGATTTTTGTGCGTGGTGTAAGGTAATGGTCTACTTTCATTCTTTTGCATGTGGCTGTCCAGTTTTCCCAAAACCATTTATTGAAGAGACTCTCCTTTCTCCACTGTATGGTCTTGACTCCCTTGTCAAATATTAGCTGTCCATAAGTGTGTGGGTTTATTTCTGGGCTCTCAATTCTGTTCCATTGATCTGTGTGTCTGTTTTTGTGCCAGTATCATACTGTTTTGGTTACTATGGCTTTGTAGTATATTTTGAAATCAGGGAGTGTGATACCTCTAGCTTTGTTCTTTTTTCTCCAGAATCCTTTGGCTGTTCAGGTCTTTTGCTGTTCCATATAAATTGTATGATTCTTTGTTCTATTTCTGTGGAAAATGTTGTTGGAACTTTGATAGGGATTCCGTTGAATCCATAGATTGCTTTAGGAAGTATGGACATTTTAACTATGTTAATTTGTCTAATCCAAGAGCATGGAATATCTTTCCATTTCTTTGTGTCTTCTTCAGTTTCTTTCAACAATGTTTTATAGTTTTCGGTGTACAGATCTTTCACCTCTGGTTAAGTTTATTCCTAGGTATTTTATTCTTTTTCTTGCAATTGTAAATGGGATTGTATTCTTATTTTCTCTTTCTGCTACTTCGTTGTTAGTATATAGAAAGGCAACCGATTTTTGTATGTTGATTTTGTATCCTGCAACTTGACTGTATTCATTTATTGCTTCTAAAAGTTTTTTAGTGGATTCTTTAGGGTTTTCTAGATAGAAAATCATGTCGTCAGCAAAGGGTGACAGTTTCACTTCTTCTTTTCCAATATGGAAAAAGAATTTCTTTTTCTTTCATTTTTTGTTTCCTTTTCTTGCCTGATGCTCTGGCTAGGACTTCCAATACTATGTTAAATAAGAGTGATGGCAGTGGGCATCCTTGTCTGGTTCCTGTTCTTAGAGGGATAACTTTCAGTTTTTCTCCATTGAGAATGATATTTGCTGTGGGTTTGTCATATATGGCCTTTATTATGTTGAGGTATTTTCCTTCTATACCCATTTTATTTAGAGTTTTTATCATAAATGGATGCTGTATCTTGTCAAATGCTTTCTCTGCATCTATTGAGATGATCATGTGATGTTTATTCTTCATTTTGTTAGTGTGGTGTATCATGTTGATAGATTTGCAGATGAACCAACCCTGCATCCCTGGAATGAAACCCACTTGATCATGATTTATGATCTTTTTAATGTATTGTTGTATTCGATTTGCTAGCATTTTGTTGAGGATTTGTCATTGATGTTCATCAATGATATTGGTCTGTAATTTTCTTTTTTTAGGTTGTCCTGGGCTGGTTTTGGTATCAGGATAACATTGGCTTCGTAGAATGAGTTAGGAAGCCTCCCCTCCTCTTCAATTTTTTGGAAGAGTTTGAGAAGGATAGGTATTAAATCTTCTTTGAATGTTTTGTAGAATTCACCAGGGAAGCCATCTGGTCCTGGACTTTTATTTTTTTTTTTTATTTTTATTTTTTTTAAAGATTTTATTTTTTCCTTTTTTTTCCCCCCCAAAGCCCCCCCGGTACATAGTTGTGTATTCTTCGTTGTGGGTTCTTCTAGTTGTGGCATGTGGGACGCTGCCTCAGCGTGGTCTGATGAGCAGTGCCATGTCCGCGCCCAGGATTCGAACTAACGAAACACTGGGCCGCCTACAGCGGAGTGCGCGAACTTAACCACTCGGCCACGGGGCCAGCCCCCCTGCACTTTTATTTTATGGGAGGTTTTTGATTGCTGTTTCGATCTCCTTACTGGTGATTGGTTTATTCAAATTGTCTACTTCTTCTTGGTCCAGTTTTGGAAGGTTGTATGTCTCTAAGAATTTATCCATTTCTCCTACATTATCCAATTTGTTGGCTTATAGCTTTGCATAGTATTCTCTTATTATCTTTTGTATTTCTGAGGTGTTCGTGGTAATTTCTCCTCTTTCATTTCTGATTTTTGGAGCCTTCTCTCTTTTTTTCTTGGTGAGTCTAGCTAAGGGTTTGTCAATTTTGTTTATCTTTTCAAAGAACCAGCTCTTGGTTTCATTAATTTTTTCTATTGTTTTTTTAGTCTCTATTTCGTTTATTTCTGATCTGATTTTTATTATTTCCTTCCTTCTGCTGATTTTGGGCTTTGTTTGTTCTTTTTCCAATAGCTTTAGATGTGCTGTTAGATTGTTTATTTGGGATTTTTCTTCTTTGTTGAAGTAGGCCTAAATTGCTATAAACTTCCTTCTTAGAACCACTTTTGCTGTATCCCATAGATTTTGGCATGTGGAATTTTCATTTTCATTTGTCTCCAGGAATTTTTTTATTTCTCCTTTGATTTCTTCATTGACCCAATCGTTGTTCAGTAGCATTTTGTTTAATCTCCGCATTTGTGTGGCTTTTCTGGTTTTCTTCCTGTAGTTGATTTCCAGTTTCATACCTTTGTGGTCAGAAAAGATGCATGGTATTATTTCGATCTTGTTAAATTTATTGAGACTTGTTTTGTGGCCTATTGTGTGATCAATCCTGGAGTATGTTCTATATGCATTTGAAAAGAATGTGTATTCTGTGGTTTTTGGATGGAATGTTCTATATATCCACTAAGTCCATCTGGTCAAACATGTCATTTAAGGCCAGTGTTTCCTGATTGATCTTCTGTTTGGATGATCTATCCATTGGTGTAAGTAGAGTGTTAAAGTCCCTACTATTATTGTGTTACTGTCTATTTCTCCTTTTATGTCTGTTAATAATTGCTTTATATATTTAGGTGCTCCTATGTTGGGTGCATAGATATTTACAAGTGTTATATATTCTTGTTGGATTGTTCCCTTTATCATTATGTAGTGCCCTTCTTTGTCTCTTGTTACAGTTTTTGTTTTAAAGTCTATTTTGTCTGACATAAGTATTGCTACCCCCACTTTCTTTTCTTTGCCATTTGCATGGGATATCTTTTTCCATCCTTTCACTTTCAGTTTGCGAGTGTCTTTAGGTCTGAAGTGTGTCTCTTGTATGCAGCATATATATGGGTGTTGTTTATTTTTATCAAACTGGCCACCCTCTGCCTTTTGATTGGAGCATTTAGTCCATTGACATTTAAAGTAGTTGTTGATAAATATGTATTTATTGCCATTTTGTCACTTTTTTTTCTGGGTGTTTTAGTAGTTCTTCTCTGTTCCTTTCTTTTTCTCTTGCTCTCTTCCCTTGTGGTTTGGTGGCTTTCTTTAGTAATATTTTTTATTTATTTTGTCTTACTCATTTGCTTACTTATTATGGGTTTCTGATTTGTGATTACCATGAGGATCCTATATAATATTCAATGTATATAACAGTCTATATTAAGTTGATAGACTCTTTAGCTTGACCTCTTTCTAACAGCTCTACTTTTCCACTCCCCTTCTCCCACATTTTATGTTTTTGAAATCATCTCTAATCTCTTGTTTTGTGTGTGTCTATTCATTACCCTCTTATCATTGAAATAGGTAATTTTAGTACTTTTGACTTTTAACCTTCATATTATCCTCACAAGTAGTTGATCTGCTACCTTTACTATATTTTTACCTTTACCAGTGATTTTATTGCCTGGTTTTTTGGGGGTTTTTTAAATAATTTTCTTATCCCTACTTGTGGTCATCACTTTCCCACTTAAATAAGTCCCTGCAGCAATTCTTGAAGAACTGGTTTCTTGGTGACAAACTCCTTTAATTTTTGCTTGTCTGAGAAGCTCTTTATCTCTCCTTCCATTGTGAATGGCAGCCTTGATGGATATAGTATTCTTGGCTGTAGGTTTTTCCTTTTTGCACTTTAAATATGTCATACCATTCTCTTCATGCCTGTAGGGTTTCGGCTGAGAAGTCCACTGATAGCCTTATGGACTTTCCTTTGTATGTCACTTGTTGCCTTTCTCTTGCTGCTTTTAGGATTCTCTCTTTATCTTTAATTTTGGACATTTTAATTATAATGTGTCTTGGTGTGGGCCTCTTTGGGCTTATCTTGTTTGGAGCTCTCTGTGTTTCCTATACTTGGATGTCTGTTTCCTTCCTTAGGTTAGGACAGTTTTCAAGATATCTTCTGTATCCTCTACTCTGCTATTGAGTCCCTCTAGTGAATTTCTCATTTCCAGTATTGTATTCTTCATTTCTGATTGGTTCTGTTTTATATTTTCCACTTCTTTGCTGATGTGCTCACTGTGTTCATCCAGTCTTCTCCCAATATCTGTGAGCATCCTTATGAGTTTTTGTTAGAACTCTTTGTTGGGTAGGTTGCTTATTTCTGTTTCATATAGTCCTTTTTCTGGGGTTTTGTCCTGTTCCATTGCTTGGAATGTATTCCTTTGTCTCCTCATTATGCCTCTTTCTCTGTGCTTATTTCTGTGTATTAGGTGAGTTGGCTATGTCTCCTGATCTTAGAGAAGTGGCCTTATGTAAGAGATGCCTTTTGAGGCCCAGCAGTGTGCTTCCCTCTCATCACCAGTTCAAATGATTCAGGAGTGACCCCTTTGTGGGATACTTGTGTCCTTCTCTTGTGGCAGGGTGGCTCTTAATGTAGGTACCCAGGGAGTCTAGTCTTTCCTTCCCTGGTCATTTGTTTGTAAATCTGGTTTGGAGAGCCTGAGCACACTTGGCTACAACATCTAACAGCACACTCCTGCTGCAGTTTTCCTGTTAATTGGGTAGGTACCCAGTGTAGCTGGTTGCTAGGCTCAGGGGCTTACAGTTGCTATAGGCCTCAAGCCTACAAGGCTGTTGTCAATTCTCTTAGGAGTGCAACTGAGTGCAGCTGGCCCTATGCACCAGAGCACTCAATTGTTTCAGGCTTTGGAAGGTGGGGCTGATCCTTTTTATGGCTATTTGTGAAGCACAGGTCTCCTGCCACTGATAAGCCTCACCCCAGCCCCCCCCCCACCCCCTCACAGGACCACACACACCGTCAACACAGCCCTGGTCCCTGTACACTTCACAACCCCCTGGAGCATACCCCAAAACCCCACTGCAGAGGTCCCCACCTCTCCACCAGTGGCCCCCACAGTTCACCTGTCCTCACGCAGGCCCTGCCCCACAGAGGTGGACACACTCGCCTGCCTGTAGAGGATCAAGGCACCCAGTCAATGCAGGCCGACAAGTAGCCTGAGGGCTTGCTGTTGGGCAGGGCTGGTCCCTAGGGTGGGCAGCCTGCCCTGGCTGAACTGGATTAAATCTGTGCTCTAGTGCATGTGGCAGACCCCTGGGCTAAAAGGCCAAGGGAAGAACCTCAGCAGCATCCGCCAGGGTCTATGTCATTATGCCTGGACCAGGTCATAAAATGGCCCCCAGCATTGTCTCAGTCTCCACAGAGGTCCTTCCTCTCACCAAGATGCACCCAGAGCCCACCAGGTGAGTCTGTTTTCACCAAAGGACTGTCACCCTTCTCTCTGGTGATTTTAGGTTGCTGAGATGAGTGAGTTTGTGTGTGGGCCCTTTAAGACCTGGGTCTTTTTGGCTTTTGTCCGATAGCCTTTCTGGGGGTATCCCTGCTGCAGTTAATAGCCGGTGAAGCAAGATAGTAAGACCCTCGTCTCAGTTGTGCTGAGTCTGAAGGGTGCTTATAGCAGTATTGGCCCCTGCTCTGGATATCACTTCTCCAGGAAGGGCTATGTACATTAGGGTGGCTCCTGCCTGGCCATCTGAGAAACTCCGCTGCTCCTGAAGGTGGCTTTTTTTCTCTCCAACAAGAACTTCTGCCTCTTCTGCCTTAGTCAGGACTGTCCCTTGTTGTGGCTGTTCTTTTTATCCAGTTTTCAGTTTTCTATCCAGGGTAATTTTTCCAAAAATAGTTGTAACCTGATTGTGTTCATGGGAAGAGATGAGTTCAGAATCTGCTTACACTGCCATCTTGAAAGATCCCAAAAGTTTATTATTATAATAGGGTATAAAAGAGAATATTTCTTTTGTCTGAGAACTGGTACCTAGAGCCCCCAGCTGGGGCAAGGGGGTGTTAAGTATCTCACATTACAAACAGAGCACCTACCAGATACCTGCTTCAGAGCTCACCAAGAAGTTGCAAACTCTTCCTATTATAGCAACACTCCTCCTCCCGCTACCCAACCCACATGCCAGTAAGGTGCCCACCAGGCAGAAACATGCAGGCAGTGCAGCTGTACCTGATAGGGTGGCTGAGGTAGCTTAGGGCAGCTGAACACGTTTGAGCCAGAGCCACGTCTCTCATGTGAGGGACCCCAAAGAATCCACACATATCCAGAGCTAACACCTGGGGTCATACCACACAGAGAGTCTCAACAGTCACCAGTGTGAATCAGAGAAGGAACAAAACCAATGGAGGGAGCAAAGAGCTGTTAACCCATCCAATCCTCTCTCCCAAACTCCAAAACAAGAGGAATTGGGTCTTGCAGGAGGAGGGAGGAAGTATCCTAGAACCAGTGTAGCCCAGATCACACTCCAAGGTGAAAGAGTTGCCCTTAAGTACCCTCACATCAGGTCCTTGAGTCACAAGTCTAGCCATCAATGGAGCAGTGGAAAATCTTAACTGGATATGAAGTTGTAGTATTTGACTGGAGAGAACTTTCAATGACTGTAGGTACCTTCCCAACATGTCAGTAAGAGATGGTTGTCTAGAAGAGATGGGAGAGTCGGCGTAGCAGACTTAGGAGCAGCAACTAGAGAGAAAAATGTATTTCTAGTTTGCCCCTCGCCATAGGCAGACTCCTCAATAAACAGGTTATATAAGTGTAGAAAAAATCTGCTGCTGTCTTCATGAAAAGTTTAATGGACCTAGTATTTGCTTGAATCTTCACATCTGTTTCCATAGAGACATCACTTCTGCCTACGTATTTTCTAACTCACCAAGTCTGTGGTTTCTCAGGTACTGTGGTGCCAGATTAAACAACATGATTCTTTCATAACTAGTTCCTGATCATCCTCCTTTAAAAATAGCTAGAGGGTAGGTAGACAGCTGCAGCTCCCACATCACATCCTTAAGGTGACTATGGATTAAAGAATGAAACTTATTTGAAGAAAAACAAAAACTGTGGAGCAAAAGCAAGAGAAAAATCTCTCCAACTCATTTTTGTACTTTATTATATCACCTTAATGTTTTGGATTTTAATTGTAGAACCTGTAGGTTTCATATAAGTTTTGGCAGAGTGACTGAGACGTCGCATAGCTTAATAGTTAAGAATTTATGTGACCTCTGGGGCTAGCTGTCTGATAGATGAACAGTTAAAAGTAAGTGGTTTTAATTCAGTGACTCAGTGTCCTATATGAATAATGGGGTAATACTGGAATTTATACTAAATGATGGAAAGTAAATGAAATAAGACATTTAGTGCTTAGAACAGTGCCTGACACATAATAAGAACACAATATTAGCTTGTTATATTAACTGATACCATCATCATCATGGTTATCAAAATCTATAGGAAAATCTTGAAACAATTGAGATTCTTAGCCTCTGCTCATTTCTGGGATTTCAGAAGTAGTTTGGGGCTAAGCCCACATAAGGCAGGTGTTGCGACAAAAGGGAGGAGGCCTGTTTCTGATCGTAAGTCCCTGGTCTATTGAATAGGACTGTTGCTCTTTAACTTGCTTTGCCCCTTGGCATTATACCCAGCACAGCCCACATACAGATGGGCCCCAGAAAAATGTTTACAGGAATAAGGAGGAAGAGACAGTAAACCTCTTGTACATGCCCACCTATAGGGCTCTACTGTTACTCTAATATGGAATCAAATCTGAGTTAATTTACCCAGGGCAGTGTTCTAGTTAGCCAAGAATCCCTCACAGGCAGGGACTGTATCCCTTTTGCTAGTGTTAGGCACGCAATAAATATTTGTGGAATGAATGAATCAGTTAATTTCTCAAAGTGCTGGTGCTATAGGATGGAGTAAGTTACAGCTAGAGAAAATGGCTTCAGTTGGCATTATCAGTTGACAAGTTAAGGAGTTAAAGCTTTGGTCAAAGCTCCATGATTTTGAAGGTTTGTGCTCTCTGTTTCCCCACAGACCCATGTAGTCTGTCTGAAACTGTCTACAACTGTTTCTGAGTTGTAATGTGACCCAAGTTGTAGGGTCTGACCTAGGAGATTACATGACCCTCTATTTTAGAAGACCTTACTTTTATAATCCTCCACCACTGGGTTTTGTTTGTAAGGGGTAATTTATCTCTATTTCTTCAGTCTTTGGAAGAAGACTTTCAGCATCATTGTTTATCCCGGCTATCCATTTATTCCCATGAAAAGTTACCAAACCCTTCAGCTGTACTGAGTGGGCTCACTGCTCAGAATGTCATCAGCAAATTGAGTCTATCAGCACATGTTTTTGACTCACATCTGCTTTGAGTGGTATAGTGTGTGTGTGTGTGTGTGTGTGTGTGTCCCATCTGTGTTAAGGTTTTATTTTATGAGTCTCATCCTTATAGAGCCCAAGGGCAAACACCGTCCCTAAACAGGAATGCAAGTCCATTCACTATTCGAATGGGATCTCGCTTTCTGTTTGCTTACCACATTCAAAAATGCACACAAAAGTCAGGGCAAAGTAATCCAGAGGGAGAAGGAGAGACTCGGAAAGAGGATAGGGGAGAAAAAAGAGCTAGATTTGAGGCATTCCTGTCAAGTTGTGATGAAAATAATGTTCAGAAACATGGCGAACAAAGTTAATCCTTCATGTGGAGGCATCCACTTTATAATCCCATGACTAAGCCTTTTATACATTTCAAATTTCCATTGCTTTCTGCACATGTTTTTAGGAAGGATTAGAAATGCACTGTGCCTCCTCAGAGCAGGCTGGGGTGAATGCAGATGCAAAAGAGCTATTTGTGGAGGATGATTCTGACAGTACAGCCCAGCTGTCACACTGGGCCATGGTGATGAAAGCCATGATCTTACACATGCACTCCAGCCCCAGCGCTGGGGCGTGGGATGGAGCCCATCATAACCACCTCCAGCATTTGTTCCCTGTTTAATGAACAGCTGGCTCCTGGTGGGAAACTTTGGAGATATGTGCCTATTAGGAGGTGTCTGCTTCTCTTCTATATGTTCTCCTTTTCATTTTCCTATTTGTTACGGCAAGGGGCTTTTTATGATAACAGAATATTTTACTCTGTGGGAAATCTGTTCCTTCTGCTTCTGCTTATGCCCCCACCGGAGGTTCTTATCTGCTCCTTGCGAGGGCACAGGCAATTATAGAGCAATACATCTTCACCCACATAATTTCAGGCAAATATTGTAAAAGGCATGCAGATGGCACTGGAGAAAAACCTTCTGTCACTTCCATCTCTTTAGTTTAAAGGAAGAGATAGGAATTTCCTTTTTAGTAAACACCCTAACAGTTCATTCATTTATTCAGTGAGCCAACAAATGTTTATTCAGTGTCTACTTGATGCTGGTATGCGTGGGCCATACATTTGATACTTAGCACCAACACACCAGCCATCCACACGGGGAGATTTTTCATGGGCCATCTCACTCCCACACAGCACCCACCTGGCTTCTCTTTAGGCCTCCTTCATTTGCCCCCTCCCTCTCATCTCTCCCCTTTGCTCATTTTTCTCAAGCAAAAAGATTGAGCCATCCTGTTGCTACTTGGGTTCAAGCCTTGCGAGTCTCACCTTCCACTCCACTCATACACTCATTCAACAAAGATTTACTGAGAGCCTATCACCAAAATAGTAATAAAAATACCAGTTTACCCTTATGTAGTGCTTACTTTGTGCTCTTTGCATATATTATCTGATTTAATCTTTGCAACAATCCTATAAAGAAGATTTGCTATAATCCCCATTTTCAAATGAAGACATTGAGACAGAGTAAAATAAACTTGCTGAAAGTCACACAACTCTTATAACAGGCATGCTTTTGTCTAAAAGTAACAGAAAGCCCGACTGACTTGCAGTGACTGAAACAAATAGACATTTATTTCTCTCATAGAACAATGAGCTGGGAGGTCGTTTGTTCCTACTGTTGGTTCCATGGCTCAACAATGTCAGGGCGAGCATCCCTGAGAACTGCCTGACCTTCTGCCCCATGAATGCATGATGGCTGCCCCGTATCCACGCATCGTGTCCACATTTATGTTAAGGAGAAGAGAGGAAGGGTAGCGTCATCTACTTTTGTCCCTTTCAGCAGGAAGTCAAAGCCTTTCCAGAATCTCTCTATGCTCACCTCTCATTGGCCAAATCTGTGTCATATGGCCACCCCTAGCAGCAAGAGAGACTGTGAAAGTAAAATTCAAATTGGTTTCTTTTTTCTTTTTCAAGCTTCTGTAATGGAAGGTGGCAAAGCAAAAGGGATCTCGGAATGTTTGTTAGTTAAGTCCATTGGTGCTGGTTATTCCATGGTGAGTGAGAGAACTGGGCCTTCCTTCATGGAGCCGTGAAACACAGAAGCACGCAAATATAAATTTATAATTGCAAATTCCTGTGAGTGCTAAGAGAGAGAATAACAGGCTTTTCAAAATATTAGAAACAGCTAACAGTTTCTCATTAGTATGTTAATGGACCCTGAGAAGTCCAGCAGCCTATCTGGGGAAATGAAGCTCTTCATTTAGAAGCCCCCCACCTTGACGTCTCTGAAGTCCTATCTTTCCCTATCTCTACTCTCCGTTCTGTCTATTGTTGTTGTTGCTGGTATTACTCATGTGCATCATCTTTTTCTGCCTTTCCAGTTTTTTTCTTCATCTTTTAATCTTCTCTCTGTTCCTCTTCTTTTTTTCTTCTTCTACCCACACATTTCTTGGCATTTTACTGGATACTCCAACTAGAAGAGGAATTGGGTTTCATTCTTGTGGACTGAAATTGTTCATATGTTAGTTCTGAAGAGTTAGGAAGAGATCATCCCTCTTGTAAAAATCGCTGTCTGAAATTTCAGTCCTCAGACTTGTCCACCTAGCCTCCATCACACTATAGGGAGAAGAGAATTGAATGGGACTTGTTAGTAGACTAGGAGAGCAGCAGTTTCTTCTGATGGCAGCCAGCCCCAGCCATGCAGCCGTGGGAGAGCCTGGCCTGTCCACATGCCCTTCACACGTGGTACCTGGCCGAAAAGCACCAACCTCATAGCCCGAAGCCTACCTTCTGCTTAACAGTTAAGCTACCCACTCATAGGTTAGAATAGCGTCAACTTTCCCATTCTCCTTAGATTTGGGGGTTTTTTGTATTTTGATACACAGTAAATCATTTTATTTAGTTAACCTTTGACTCAGCGTCAGAATTTACTAAAATTTGGCATTTATAACCTTTTGCATTTCACCAAAGTGTCTTTTCTCAGAATATTTGTTATTTCTCTGACCCATCATCCCAAATGCCAATATAATATATGAAACATCTGTCACCACCACCAAGATACAGAGGCCCAGCTGGTTCAGTCACGGGATAGAGAATGGCCAGGGTGCACTGTAACTATAAGAGCTACTTTGCTCCAAAAGTGAAATTGATTATAAACTCTAATTTATGTACCCACAGATTTATATAAAGGTCAAGCTCCTGGTGTAACCCCTTGGCTGTGCTCTGCAGAGTTCTTTACTCTTGTTCACCAAAAGGATGACTCTGCCATGAATGCAAATGAATTTCTGCAGTTTACCTTGTTCATTGACTCTCATGGAAAATTTAAAGCTCCAGGTGCACTATATATCTCCACAGCCAAATGTTTAACTCTGTGCTTCTAAATACAGCAGTGTGCTGGTTGGTGAGTGTTTAGTGGGCAGGGACTTCTCTTCAAGTATTTGGGGATAGCCTTGTCTGTTGAAGATTAACAATTACTGTTTCTGTTATAAGCCACAAAGAGATTATATCCACTGATTTCACTTTAGGGTTTATCTCAGTGATGATAATACGGCAATACCAAAGCATAAGGATTGTGCAGTAAATGAAAGATCCACTAGGTGGATCTGGTGTTCTTCTAACCACAAGCAAGCAGCATTAACTATCTCACTCCATCACTTTATATTCCAAAGGTAAAGCAAATTGAAAAGTAAAAATGTTTTGTTGTCATTATTTAGTAGTCATTCTAGATTATATGTAAATAGATTATTATTTGTAGTGGTTGATCAGAGATTAAACTTCTCTGGAGTGCTGAGGATTTTTTTTCTGTCTCTTTTTTACATAGACATATAGGGGCTACATTTTAATCTTTTAACCTTATTTTGTGGTTAATAAAACATTAATTTGTGCACTTGTGCTCCTATCGCATATATACCACCATATTCTCACCACTCATTTGGCCATCTCTCTCATATAAGGACGCAAGCTTCCAAAAGATGGAATGTATTGTATGTACAGCTTTCCTTCAACCCAAAGCAATGCATTTCTCATTTGCAACATTCTCCATGATTGTTTTCATCGGTAATCTTATTTAAGCATGATCCAGGTTTACAAGTTTCTCTTAGAACCCTTATTAGAAAAATCTTCTTTTATGTTTTAGAATATAATTTAAACAAAGCTAACTTGAAAAATATGCTTAAATCAGCCTAGCTCCAAAAATCATCTCAATTTCTTAACCCTCTATCAGGTTTCCCTTTTAACTCCTCCAGATCCAGTGTCTTTCTAGTTTATGGTTACAATTTGCGTTAAGTGTCAGATGTCTTCCCCCAAAGCAGCCTGGGTAATTCCCATGGTGCCAAACTCTAGGCTGAATTCCCAGAAGGACAGATGACAGCTGTTCCTTCCCTGTCTCACTGGAAAAGTGGCACAAGGACAGGTTGCACAGAGAACACCAGACAAATATCCATTCGCCCTTGAGAAGGTTTCAAACCAAAAGACAGGCCAAGGTGGTATCATGAACATTATCAGAAGCAGTTAAAATAATTGATATTTTCATTTCAAGAGAAAAAAAACTTGACCAAATCTAAAATGAATGCAAACTCCAAAGAACTTTGAAATGAACCTTTTAACCTTTAATTTTAAAGAAATTAGGGAAATTTCAATAATAATTATATGATACATTAAAATGCATTTAAATATCAAAAGATTGGCCAAGAATGTAGCTCTCTGAGATGGTAGGAATAATGAACACTAAGCATTTTCTAAGTGTTTGTGGGTTACTTACTAGCCACTTAAATGTTTAAAAATTGTGACCAATAAGAACATTGTAATTTTTTATATTTGGTTTTATTTTCAATGACAAGTAATAATTAATTTTTGTTTCAATTAATTCAAGTAATGCAGAAATATATAGAATAAAAAGTGAAAGGCTCTCCTTGCCATTTTCTTACTCCATTCTACCTTCCCAAATCTCAGTCCCCAGAGAAAAAGGGAACTTCTGTTAAAAGTCATTTGGTATATAGCCTTCTGATAATTTTAAATGGCTATTAGCATATAAGGATATGTGGTACATTTTTGGTATATTGGTTATATTTTGGTTTAAATTTTTAGCATGTTTTTGGTATGTTTCTTTTTTAAAAATAGTGGAAATATAGTATGTATATTGTTCTAGTCCTTGCATTGACATATAACTTTGTTTATCAAGGTGTATGCCATTATTATATCAGTTTTTCCAATATACATTCCTTTTTTCCAATTTTTTTACTTTAAAAAGATGTATATAATTAATGTGTACAATTTGATGTGTTAGGAGATAAGTCTACACCCATAAAACTGTCACCACAATCTGTGCCATAAACCTATTCATCTACTCCAAAAGTTCCCTCCCACCCTCTTACTTATCATTATTATTTTTATTTTGTGATAAGAACACATCACATAAGATCTACCCTCTTACCAAATTTTTAAGTTTGCAATACAGTATTGTTAACTATAGGCACTATGCTGTACAATATATCTCTAGGACGTAGTCATCTTTTACAACTGAAACTTTGTAACCTTTTACTAATTCCTTCCCATTTCCCCCTCCCATAAGCCCTTGGCAACCACCATTCCACTCTGTTTCTATGAGTTTGACTATTGGATAGTCATCATATAAGCGCTCTCGTGTAATACTTGTCCTTCTGTGTCTGGCTTATTTTGCTTAGCATGATGTCTTCCAGGTTCATCTATATTGTTGCAAATGGCAGGATTTCCCTCTTTTTAGAGACTGAATAGTACTCCATTGAATACCACATTTTCTTTATCCATGCATCTGTGGGTAGACATTTAGGTTGCTTCTATATCTTAGCTATTATGAATAATACTGCAATGAACACGGAAGTGAAATATCTCTTCAAGAGCCATGAAATTTCAACTACCTTGGTCTTGTTTGGTTTTGGTTTGGGTTTTGATTTGCATTTCCCTGATAATTAGTGAAATCGATCAAAGTTTCATATATCTGCTGGCCATTTGTCTGTCTTCTTTGGAGAAATGACTATTTAGTTCCTTTGCCTATTTTTTAATTGGGTTATTTTGGTTTTTACTACTTAGTTGCAGGAGTTCCTTATGTATTTTGGAGATTAACATTTTTTTAGTTATATGGTTTGCAAATATTTTCTCCCACTCCATAGGTTGCCTTTTCGTTTTGTTGATTCTTTCCTTTGTGGTACAGATAATTTTTAGTTTGATGTAATACCACTTGTCTATTTTTGCTTTTTGGCACCTGTGTTTTTGGTGTCACATCTAAGAAATCATTGACATGACCAATGTCATGAAATTTTTTCCCTACCTTTTCTTCTGGGAGTTTTACAGTTTGAGGTCTTATGTTTAAGTCTTTAATCCATTTTGAGTTGGACCCTAAGATAAGGGTCCAAGTTTATTCTTTTACATGTGGATATCCAGTTTTCCCTGAACCATTTATTGAAGAGACTGTCTTTTCGCCATTGTATATTCTTGGCACCCTGTTGAATTGGTTGATAGTTATTTGCATGGGTTTGTTTCTGGGCTCTCTAGTCTGTTCCATTGGTCTATATGCCTGTTTTTATGCCTGTACTGTAGTGTTTTGATTACTGTAGATTTGTATTATATTTTGAAATCAGTACATGTGATGCATCCAACCTTATTCTTTTTGCTCAAAATTGCTTTCACTCCTCGAGGTTTTTTGTGGTTCCATATGAAGTTTAGGTCTAATGAGGAGAAGGGCTGGGACCCTAGTATTTCTTAGACCCTAGTATTTTTTTCCTGCCATATATAGCAGATTTGAAATTTTAATTCTGTACATTAAAAGCAAATCTTTTGGGGCCAGCCCTGGTGGCCTAGTGGTAAGTTCAATGCTGTCCCTTTTGGCGGCCCGTGTTCAGTTCCGGGTGCGGACCTACACTGCTCTATTAGCAGCCATGCTTTGCTTGCAGCCCACATACTGAAAAATAGAGGAAGAGTCGCATGAATGTTAGCTTAGGGTGAATCTTCCTGAGTAAAAGAAAAAAGCAAATCCTTTTATCTAACCATAGTCAGAGACACTGAAATTTCCTGTGTAGCCTCTAGTTCAGACCCAGAGTTCCTTCACAATGATGACAATAAGTCATAAGTGTTTCTTTGCTTTGATCTCCAATTTCCTAAAGCTTTCTTACATCATTCCCATTCATTCAGTCTCTATAGGGAACCTGTAGATCAGGTTCTAACATCTACTTTTTACCTTTAAAATACTGCTCCTTAATTTAATTTTGAAATAGTTATCATACTGAATCTTTCTGAGTGAAAACATTATCCTGTCTCTACAGGATAAATTTTCAAGACTTATCTAAGTCTTTAAAATTTGCTATATAACAAAATTCAGACCATAGCTTCTCTTAGGTAAAATTTTACACTTCTTTATATTTAAGGGTCCTTTCAAAGATCAATCTTAGTCTAATACAGTGGTTCTTGAGCATTAGCACATATCAGCATCATATGAAGTCCTTGTTAAAACACGTATTCCTGGACTCCACTCCCAGTTTCTGATTCAGTGAATCTGGTGTGGATCCCAAGAATCTGAATTTCTAACAAGTTCTTAGTTGATGTTCATGTTACTGATCTGGAGACTTCCATACTTTGAACTTTTTGTATCTGTAGACTTATAGTTTTCATCAAATTCAGAAATTTCTCAGCCATTATTTTTGCAAATATTTTATGTTCCCACCTCTCTCTCCTCTCCTTTGAAGACTCCAATTACACATTTATTAGGCCATATGAAGTTGTCTGACAATTCATTGGTGCTCTGTTCATTTTTTTTTTTTTCAGTCTCTGTTTTCTCTGTGTCATTTTAGTTTCTACTATTATGTCTTTAAATTCCCTAATCTTTTCTTTTGCAATGCCTAATCTGCTATTAGTCCCATTCAGTGTAGCTTTCATCTCACTGTACCTTTCATCTTTAAATGTTTAATTTTAGTCTTTTTGTATCTTCCGTGTCTCTATTTAATATGTTCAATCTTTAGCTTCTTGAACATATGGAATGCAGTTATAGTAACTGTGTGTATATCCTTGACTGCTGATTCTATCATGTGTCATTCCTGGATCAATTTCAATGGATTGTTTTTATTCCTGATTGTGGGTCATATTTTCCTGCATGCCTGATAATTTTTTATTGGATATTACACACTGTAGTTTTACCATTTTGAATACTGGATAGTTTTGCATTCCTATAAATATTCCTGAATCTTGTTCTGAGATGCAGTTACTTGGAAACAGTTTGACCTTTTCAGGTCTTGCTTTTAAAGTTTGTAAAGTGAAACTAAAGCAGCATTTAGCCTAGGGCTATTTTTTCCCCACTACTGAGTCAAAATCCTTCTGAATATTCTACCCAATGCCCCATGAGTTATGCTTTTGGAAAGAGGAACTATTCCCAGCCCCAGGTGAACTCCAACAATTGTTCCCTCTAGTCCTTTGGTGGTTCTTTCCCCAGCCATAGTTAATTTCCTTACATGTATGCACCGTAGGGGAGGAGGACATTTCCTCTTCCCAAATGTGGGTTCATCTGGCCGGAGAACGAATTAAATTCACATGAGACAGAATAGCAAGAGAAAATTAAACAAAGCTTTATGAGGAACCATGGCCTGGGGACTTTCTTCCTGAAGGAAGAAAGGGCACCCAAGAAGTAGGGTGCACATAGTGGTTATATACCCCCAAACAGGCGGTCACAGCTGAGCACAGCAATCAGTTCCTAGCCTAAAGAAAGATGCTTAATCCTTAAAGAAATGCCAGCGTTGGGAGGGGGAGGGAAGTTAGTTACAGGAGGTTACCAGAGAAGCACAATAAAATGCAGATTTTAAGTCCTTGCCTTTGGTATTGATTAAGAGTTTTTAGAGAGAAGGTCATCTCCTTTCTTCTTCCTGGTACAGAGAGGGAGGCACCTTTTACAGATAGAGATTTACCTTACAAATGTAAATGTGTCTTAACAAAGGGCAAGTTCCATTCCTCAGAGCCTCCTTCCCTGTCCCAGTTTATCAAAAGCAATCAGCCTCAAGTAATCCTGATGCCAAAGAGACATATCTTGGGGTGGCCAATTTCAGGTCCCCACAGCACTAATCAGTTTTCATTTGATGATTCAGAGACCCACTGCATATTTGTGAAGCACTCTCTCTCTCTCTCTCTGAGCAGCTCTCTCCTACACCCTTCTCTGCAAAGAGCACTCCTGTACTCTTCCCTGCAAACTCTATTGCTTTGGTCTCCCTGGGCTCCCCATTCTGTCTTCTGAACTTCAGGAGACTGTCGGTTCCACCAAGGTACCCCGTCCTGACCTTCAATCTGGGAAGTCTCTCCACATAGTAAGATGGGGTAATCATACAGTTCCTGACTCTAAAGGATCACTATCCTTCATTGAAGTCCAGTGTCTTACAATCCATTTTATATATACTGATGCGGGGTCGGTGAGCCGAGGAGTCGAAAGAAAGATTTCTTAGACTCTTAAGATCTGGCAGTAGTGCTCTTTTATTTAGAGAATAGAATAGCATGGGGACAGGACCCATGGGCAGTCAGAGCTTCTGCTGCCGCCATGGGGACACGACCCATGGGCAGTCAGAGCTGCTGCGTGGGGACAGGACCCACAGGCAGTCAGAGATGCTGCTGGCATGGGAAGCTGCTGCTGCCGCCGCTGGCATGAAGACAGAACCCATGGGCAGGCAGAGCTGCTGCCGGCGTGTTGCTGCTGCCGCTTCTGCTGCAAAGTTGGGTGGAGAGTAAGGCTAAATTTAAGGCATAGGTATGTGAGTTATCTCTTTACAAGACAAAGGAAAGAATATGTAAAAAAGTTAAAATGGTATCAGTGCCTGTAGGGTCCGGCCATTTGGCAGTCCCACAACTTTTAGATAAGAATCAAACCGGATTGAGTAAATGGCAGGAGTCACCGCTTAAATATTATCCTCAGCCAAAGACAAAGGAGGATTTGGGGGGGGGGGGAGGGTCAGTTACATGAGGTTGCCAGACAGTAAACAACTGAAGTTCTTGCCTCTGGCATTGATTAAGAGTTTCTAGAGACAAGGCCATCCCCCTTCTTCCTGGCACAGAGAGGGAGGCATCTTCAGAGATAGAGGTTTCCCTTAGAAATGTAAATGTTTCCCAACAAAGGGGCAAGCAAATTCCACTCCTTGGAGCCTGCCTCTCATCTGTAGTTTTAAAATTAACCAACCTAAAAATCCTCATCATAAACTGTTTTAAAATTAACCAGCCTAAAAATCCTCATCATATACATTGCCAAGTTTTTTAGCTGTTCCAGATTGGAGGGTAAATCTGGTCCCTGATATTACATCTTGGCCAGAAACTGGAGACCACTCATTGAGAATCACTGGCCTACTGATTAAAAGCGTGAGTTCCAGAACCTGGCCACCTGGGTTTCATTATGCTTTTGCAACTTAATAGCTATATAACCTTGGGCAAGTTAATTAGCCTCAGTTTTAGTTATTTTCACTCAGTTTCCTGACTTTTAAAATGAGGGTAATAATAGTATTCCATAGGATTGTTGTGATCCTTAAATAAATTAATACAGGAGATGTGCTTAAAATAGTCTGGCGCCAATATATGTTAGATAATATTGTTATTATCAAAATAGTAAAGGTTATCAAATTATTTAAAATATTAGATAAATTAGAAATTTTATTCAAGACACAAAACCATAAGGTAGTGAGAAATAATTTTCTTAGCTAAAATAGCACTTATTACTTCATATAGCTTCTTTAATTAATTCACTCAGAAAATTTAAAACAAGTTACATATTAATTACTATTTCCATCATAATTTATACAAGTATTGTGGTCTGAAATGTATCCCTCCAAAATTCATATGTTGAAGTCCTAACCCCCAGTAGCTCAGAATGTGACTATATTTGGAGACAGGGTCTTTAAAGAGGTAACTAAATTAAAGTAAGGTCTTTAAGGTGGGCCATAGTCCATTATGGCCGGTGTCCTTCTACGAAGAGGAAATTAGGACACAGACATGCACAGAGGAAAGACCATCTGAAGACACAGGGAGAAGATGGCCACCTACAAGCCAGGCAGAGAGTCCTCAGAAGAAACCAACCCTGCTGACACCTTGATCTCAGACTTCCAGCCAATAGAAATGTGAGAAAATAAATTTATGTTGTCTGTGATACTTGGTAAATGGCAGCTCTATCAAGCTAATACAACAAATATCCCTAGTAACTAAAACTTGACATTAATAAGGCCACAAATTATGACCTTCATGATCTCCTGTCATCCTTGTATTATAGAGCAAGTGTTTAAGCCTCACTGAACTTCTGTTTCTTTATACCTATAATGAGGATAAATAAAAGTAAGTGCCTATGTGATAGGATTCTGTGGGAATTCACTGATATATATATAATTATATATTATATATGTTAATTACATATATAAACTCTTTAAAAATAGGATAATTATGTAAAATTAAAGTATTAGAATACTTTAATTGTGATGTAATATTAATAAATTAGTTTTATATAAGAAGTATTTCATAATTGAAAACCAATATTATTTCAATATAATTATAACTGCTATTTCAAATAATGTTCCTATGAATAGGGCTAAAATGAATATGCTAGGTCTCCATTAGGAAGATTAAATATCATTTTATATATAATTAGCAATGTATTTATTTCACAGGGCAAATTAATGAGGTAAAATTAATGTTAATCAGATTTTTTAATAAAGTCGAAAGTATTCTATAATTCACAGCTTTATCCTGCACAATATTCATCACTTTGCTTTCAGCACTTAGCCAAAGAAATGACTCTTTAATTACAAAAATATATCATAAATGAAGAATAAAATCTTCCCTGCAGCTCACTGTTTCCTTGGAATATTTTAGAAAGCCACTTGCCTTCATCTGTTCGGAAAGAAACAAAGAACTCATTTGATTAAGTTCCAAGCAGCAAGAAAGGCCAGTGACAGTGACAGCTGATAACTATTTGGAAAGGTGAGCGCAGAGGAAATGCCATCAGCATGACCTATGGGGTAGAGGGACATTTCAAAAGAAACTAACTACAAAGAACCAGCCTTTTCTATTGCTCATCGATAACTCCCGAGGGTGATGACAAGCAAATCAAAAGACCTCAGCAACCATGTTTCTTCCACATTTTGAAGATGGGGGAAAGAAACAAACACTTAAAAATATCTTCTGTGTACAAACATATTATACCAAAGTCCTCAAAACAAGTCAAAGAGAGACATTTCCTCACAGCCTTACAAAGATTTTGTAGATGAAGTAGAAATTCAGAGGCTATTTGAAAGAAGAAGGAAGAAAAGACAAATACAAGACAGACAAGATCCTTACTCATGGAGCTTTCGTTCCAGTAAAGAGAAACAGAGGAAAAGCAGGTAAATGAATTGACGAGAAGATTTCAGATACGGATAAGCATTGTGAATAAAATTAAACAGGCTAATGGACTCGGGTAGAGGTGGAGCGCTAGTTCAGCTGGGTCATCAAGGAAGTTCTCTTTAAGGAGGGTGCGTTTGATCTGAGCTCTGAATGATAACAAAGGAGCCAGCCTTGCCAAGATTTGGAGGAAGAGCATTCCAGACAGAGGGCACAGCAAATGTAAAGGCCTTGAGCTAGGAACAAGCATGACATTTTGAGGAACAGAAAGAAAGTCAGTATGACTAGAGTTTGGAGAGTGTCAGGGAGATAAGTGCAGAATGGTGAGCGGGAGCCAGATCACGCAGGTAGATCTTGTCCATCAGTTTAAAACTATCTGTCCTATAACCTACCCCTGGCCCATGCTCCATGACCTCTGTAGCCTGCCATCCATCAGTCACTTTGTATACACTACCTTCCATTCTTATCTTTTTACATAAAATATTCTCTTTTCCCAACCAAATTGTAAGTTCTCTAACAGCAAGACTGGACATTCTTATGTATAGATCCCGCAATGCTTTGTTTTGTTTATAAGTGTGTGTGAATATATACCATGTAGACAATATATACTAGTGTTTTCGAATTTAAGCTCTAGAACCAAACTGCCTAGAATCGAAGTCTGGATTCTATTACTTACTAGCTATGTGACTCAAGCGAGTCAACTTCCCAGTGACTTGGTTTTCTCATCAGTAGAAGGGAGGAATAACTGTACCTGCCTCATAGGGTGATTGTGAGGATTAAATAGGTTACCAGATTATATAGCACTTAGAACATTTAAAGATGAAAGGTAAAGTGTCTGAGATGAAAACTACACCAGCAACAAACCAGCAATGAACTATGAATCAGCAATTCAACACCTATGGATATAACCTGATTGTCTTGCATATATGCACCAGAAACTTGTACAGGAATTTTCATGGCTGTGTAAAACTGAAAGTCCAAGGTCCGTCAACAGTACAATAGACAAATTGTGTATATTCATACAAAAGAATTCCATACAGCAATGAAAATGGACAAACTAAGCTTACACACAACAATATGAATGAACCTCAGGAATATAATGTGATGCAAACAAAATTGTAAAAGAACATAAACAACTGATTCCATTTATACTAGTTTCTTACATTCAAAAATATGCAAAAACTAACAATATATTTACAGAGACAAGCATAGGTGATAAAACTATCAAGAAAAGGAAAAGGATAAATGAAAACAAAACTCAGGGGAGTAGTTACCTCTAAGAGAGAGGGAAGGGATGGGATCAGGGAAGGGCACACAGAGGACATCAGAGATAACGATAATGTCCTTTTCTTGCACTGGTGGTGGGTGCACAGGCGATCATTGTATTATCAGTACTTTCACTGCTCAAAGGATAGTCTGTAGAGCAGAGAACATTGACATCCCTCGGGATTTTGTTAGAAATGCAGAAACAGACCCCACTCTAGACTCCCTAAATCAGAATCTGCATTTTAACAAGATCCCAGGTGATTTGTTTGCACATTAAAGTTTGAGAATCACCATAAAATTTAATATATTTTGCAAGTATCCTTTTGTATTATCTCAGTGTCTAGATCTTTTAAATGCCCAATTTCTTTTCCTTATAATTACCCCGTGCGCTTTAAAAAAGATATTTTTTACAAATCCCTAATGTAATTTCTATAGATGGAAAAAATACAATATCTGACATGAAAATTTTACTGTGTGGGATTAAGAGCAGATTAGACACTGTAAAGGAAAAGAGTCCATGAACTGGAAGACATAGCAATAGAAGCATCCAAAATGAAGTATATAGAAAAAAGAATGGTGAACAAAATTAACAGAGCCTCAAAGACCTGTGGAATAATATCAAGCAGTCTAACATACATATAATTTTTTCCAATTATACATATGGTAAAAAATGAGAGTGAGAGATTTGAGGAAATAATGGCCACCAAATTTTCTAAATTTGATATGAGAAATATAAACCCAGATCCTACAAACCCCAAGCAAGATAAACACACACATACACACACACACACACACACACACACTCACAGTTCACACCAAGGCACAGCATAATCAAATCACTAAAAATCTAAAAGCATCCAGAAGAAAAAAAAAAGTTACATATAGAGGAACAAAGATAAAAAAAAATTCTGTAGGCTTCTTGTCAAAATCTGTACAAACCACAGGACAGTGGTATAAACATCTTTAAAATTCTGAATGAGAAAAAAATGCCAATTTATGTGCTATATCCAATAAATATATCCTTAAAAAAATTAAAGGGAAAGAAAATTTCTTCAGGCTAACAAATCTGTGATAACTCATTTCCAGCAGGCCTACACTGTTAGAAATATTAAAGGAAGTTCTGCTGTTGGAAAGAAAATGATACCAGATAGATAATCAAATCTACACAAAGAAATGAAAAGTGTTGGAAGTGATAAACATATATAGATAAGTATAAAATAATTTTTTCTCATTTAAAAAATTTTACTAGAGAGATACTTGGCTGTTTAAAGCAAAAATATTAACATTTCATGAGGTTTAACATACATTGAAGTAAAACATATGATAACAATAGCCTGAAGGATAGGGAAATGGCATCACAACTGTTGTAAGAATCATATGTTACACATTAAGTGGTATACTATTTGAACATAGACTGTAATGAGCTAAAAAGGCATATTGTAAACCTTAGGGCAACAGCTAAAAATAAATAGATAAAACAAAGTAGTATAGCCAATAAGCCAATGGTGGAGATAAAATGGAATACTAAAACAAATACTCTATTAATCCAAAATAAGGCAAATCTGAGGGGGAAAGGAGCAAGAATAGATGTAACAAATAGAAAGATAATAGATTTAAATCAACTATATCAATAACTACATTGACTGTAAATTATAATACTGGATTTAAAAAATTTTTTAAAAACAATACCAAACTACATGCTGTCTATGCAAAATATCTACTTTAAATATAAAGATGTAGATGGATTAAAACAAATTGCACTATACTTTTCCTGGTATGGGAATTTAAGCTATTTATAGATATTTTATTTCTCTCCTATATACTATAATGTATCCTAGTTTGATGAGCTCATCAATTACAATTATATCATGAATATTATTGAATCTATATTAATTTCTTAATCATCAATCGCCAAGTTCTTTCTTAAGCTACCAATAATGTCCATTGACTATAGGTATGTGAAGAATAAACCATTATTTCTGATATTTGAATTTTAGAGCAACAGAAATATTTTATTCTTATACTCAGAATCTTCAATCTCTACTGACCTAGAATATCCATTCAAGAATGGTATCTCAGGGGCCGGCCCAGTGGCCTAGTGGTTAAGTTCACATGCTCCACTTCAGTGGCCCAGGGTTTGTGGGTTCGGATCCTGGGCATGGACCTACACATCGCTCAACAAGACATGCTTTGGTGGCATCCCACATACAAAATAGGGGAAGATTGGCCCTGATGTTAGCTCGGGGCCAATCTTCCTCACCTGAAAATAGGAATGGTATTTTACTTTTCTCAAAGCATAGAGATTTTTTTTTTCTTCTGAGAGCCATTTTTTGGTATCAGATCTGACTGTTTTACTAATTATAGGCCAGCCTCTTTTTTATTTGATTTCTAAATATGAAATCAGAGTTCAGTGATCACATCTCATAGAGTTTCCGTTATAATATGTGGCATTTAAGCACGTTGAAAGTGAAGCTTGCATTTTCATGCTTATATATGAATGGATAAATGCCTTCAGTTTTTCACAACTAAATTTAAACTTTCTGGAATCTTTGCCTTCAGAAAGTGCTAATCATATACCACAAAATGGCGCTGACTTCTACAGAAAATAACTCAGCCAAAGATGCTATGTTCCATCTTTGCAGTGAAATGCAGATTTCTCAAAAGATTAAATAAGATTTTCTTACTAAAATAATTTTGTTTTACATTTAGCACACAGAAAGCATACCAAAAATATTCTCTGAGCCACTGGAATTTTCAAGTATTAAAGCTGATCATTTTCATTCACTTTAAACTTTTGCCTCTCAGAATTTTTTTGTATGACAGTGAGTACATACCATGAATAGCCAATGATGCTGCCTCTTTTCTTGCATTATTTATTTATTCCCATTGTATTACCACCAGCTAAAAATGCTTATACATGCTGACACATTTTCATTGATTAATTGTTTGAGAAATGTCAATATTTTCCTTCAACTTCTTTGTTCACTTCCTTATCATCCAACCTTGTCTTGACTTTGAAGCCCTTGTAAAAATGACATGAAAAGAAAATACCTAAGTCTAATAGCTAATTACTTCAAGGCAAAAGAAAAATAAGTGAATAAAAAGCCCTTAAATCTCAAACTACAAATGAGCAAACTTCCCAATTGAGAACATTTATCAATTCAAATTCTTCTATTATTTATCAAAATGAATATGATTTAGTATGTTCCTTTCTGTGCTTCCATTTTGATAATAATGTTTTCTTGAGCTGTGTGTATTTTTTCACTAGTGAAATTTTGTGACACTTACATAAACTACATTCTCCAGTCTTTTTTTAATCAGAAATGTGTCTCCTGGACTCTTGAGTTTTCTTTCTTTTTTTTCTTTTTTTTTTTGAGGAAGATTAGCCCTGAGCTAACTGCTGCCAATCCTCCTCTTTTTGCTGAGGAAGACTGGCCCTGAGCTAACATCCATGCTCATCCTCCTCCACCTTATATGTGGGACGCCTACCACAGCATGGCATAACAAGTGGTGCCATGTCCGCACCCGGCATCCGAACCGGTGAACCCTGGACAGCCGAAGCAGAACGTGTGCGCTTAACTACTATGCCAACGGGCCGGCCCCTGAGTTTTCTTTATACAAGACTTCGTCACAGGGGCTTCTCTTCTCTCAGCACCTACGATTTCATGGGTATATCCAATCGATATCTCTGTAATTGCAAAAGAAAAAGAGTGCCTAGCCAGGCTCAATTTTAGTCTCTTTTGTACATGCCCTCCTTTGACCCGAAAGCCCCCGCCTAGACAAGGTCCCTAAGGTAAATATCTTTCAGTAGAAAGGTCAACCTGGGCACCATCTCTTTGCTGCGTCTTCTGAAACCAAATGAAAACAATCCAGGGGACTCAAGTGGCTACTTTCCCAGAGACTTCCAGAAGTGTCTAGACTGGACTCAGCATGCCCAGTCGCAGTAACTAAGCTTCTGAGGAGTGCCATCTGAATTCATCCTGCCCTGCCACAACCCCGACCCCTCACTGGTGTCCCCCAGGCTGCTGCTTTGGGAATAGGTCCCTCAGCTCTAATTGAGCACCAGCCGATAGTGTAGCTTGCTTAACGTATTATTAACACGATATGAATATCAGATACATGGAGCATGTCAAATGTATTTCCTCCTTTATTTCTCATAGCTTCAGTTATTTTGCACTTTAGGCACACAGAAGTTGGCTAATCTACATTTGTTTTTAAAGTATCTGCCCTTCATTTATTTGTATGAAGAAGCAATTGTCAACAACATGCTTTGGAAGTGGGGTAGATTACTTAGCATGACCCCAGTGTGCACACGGTTTGGTGCACAAACCTTCCCTCTCCTTCAGTCTTTGCCTCGGTCTACAAGCACCAGGTGATCTGGCCCCTGTCTACACTCCTTGTTCTCTCTGCTCCAACCAAGCTGGCCTTTTTGCTATTCTGCAAATCACACTCGGCTGTCTCTCACCATAGGTTTGCTTTGACCTTAGTCTGGAATATTCTTTCTCCAGACAGTCACATAGCTGATTCTTTCACTTCATTCAGGTCTCTGCTCAAATTCCACCTCCTCAGAGAGGCACCCCTGATCACCCTGCCTGGAAAAAAAATAGCCACCTCAGGACTTTCTACCCTTTCAGAGCACTTTTCACTATATCACATATTTGTGTATTTGCTCATCGTTGGTCTCCCCCACTAGAAAGTAAGCTCCATGAAGGTAGAGATTTTATTTTTGTGCACCATTATACCAGTGCCTGGCACATAGTAGTCACTCAGAAAACATTTGGTGAATGGAAGACAGAAAATAATGCAGGCAGGAAGGCAAGAAGCCAAGGAGGGAAGAAAGGAGGAAGAAAAATGATTATCCCGGTTCAAGGTGGAAGGTTCTCTTCAGTTCATCCCACAGCTCTGCCAGGGTGGCTGCTGGTTTGCACTCCTTGGCTTCCTGAGCCACTCCATCTGAGATCAGCCCATGAGGCCTACTTAACTTCCAGCCTCACGAATTCTCAGGTGCTGAGTCCTTGTGGAATTTACTCTGTGGCTCTGTGCTATCCCCCTACCATCTCTACAGGGGAACTACTTCATGATTCTTCTAAAGAAAAGCTTGATTTTTATACCATTTATACTATTTCTTCTTCAATTCAACCACTACAGAAGCTTCTACGCTAGGCTTGGGTTTTGAGAGACAAAGTGAGAATAATAATAGCTAACACTTATTATTTATTATGAGGCAAGCACTGATCTAAGCACTTTACCAGCGTTAATTCATTTAATCCACACTATGAAGTACTATTATCTTCATATAATAGTTGAGTAACCTGAGGTCCAGACAGGTTGGGTAACTCCGCAGTAATCCAGAATTTGACCATGGGTAGTATAGCTCTAAGGCCCACATTCTTAACTGTTACTCATATTGATGTAACATGAACAGCACTGAGCTGGTACATAGATGCCTGTCCTTTCTCTCTGAACTTAGACAATTTTCTTAACTTTTCTGAGATAAGAACTCGGGGTTAAGGTATACTCTCCTCACCAGTGAAATCAAAAGATTGACCACATAATCTTTAAAGGCTCTCCATCTCCAAGATGCTATAACTGGTTTATAGTGAGTTGAATTAATTACCTGCCCCAAGAAAGGTACAAGTGGAAATACCTTAAAAGATAATGGATGGGTAGACTCTACACTGCTCATATCACCTGCTGTGGCTCTTATCATCCATGTGGCAACATCATAGAATGAAAAGAACATGATCTGGTTCAAATCTTAGCTTTGCCATGTCTCGACTGTGAAATTTTGGGTAACTTACTTGAGCCTTCTAAATCTGGGTGGTTTTTTTTATTTGTTTGCTTTTTGTTTTTCTAAAATGAATCCAAAACTACTCAATTTACAGGATTTTCCCAAGGATTTAAAGAGATAAAGTATGTGAAAATGGTGGATAAATATTAGACACCCAATAAAAAGTTCATTTCTCTCTCAGTTTTGCTCTGTACAAGTTTTGGGTGTTTTACACAGATGTCCATGTTACCAAAAATAGTGGGTGCCAAGAAATGTTCAAGTCTGTTTTAAACTGTTATTTGTGACCAGACATTTGCTTTATAAAATAAAACAAGAAAATCCAGGTTCCCCCATAATTTTGAAACAGTGTTGTGTGCACAACAATTATCCCCTGTTCTCTGTAGATGCTGAAAATGACCTAGACTTCATTAGAATCACCAGAGCACCTCACAAAAACCACCTAGGCTGCATTTTAGGAGCAGATGATATTAAGAGACACTCCTATCAAGCTAAATATCAGCCTTCCTGTTACACAGCATTAAAGGCATTTCTTGGCAAACCCAGACTTCCTCCTCTAATAATATTGTCTTTAGTACTGGTTTTAATCTCCTTCTGGCTGCCCGAATGTCCTTTTTAAAACACCATCCTGTTGCAAAAATGCACATTATGGTACAATGTAATAGAAAGTGGATTCAGAAGCCCTGGGTTTGCTCCTCAGCTTCACCACTCACTAGCTGTGTGCAATTGGGGAACATTCTCAACTTGGTAACTTCTCTGAGACTCTGTTTCCTTACCTGATAAATGAAGAGCATGATACAGTCAACCCTACCATGTTGTTATGAGGCTTAAATGAGATAATGTATGGGCCTGACACAGAGTAGCCACTTGATTAAAAAAACTACTCACATCTGACTCAGGAACACAGATGGGATCATTCGTTCTCCAGCCCAGTTGAACAAACACATCTCAAAACCAGAAAAAGTCAAAAGTAATGAATAAGATTATTACTTCAATGTAAGCAAACATTTCCTGTCACTTGTCACATCACTTGTCTTTGTAATGCAATGAAACAGCTAATACCTGAGCCATATAACTGTTCCTAACCACCATGAAACTACCCAAAGGAGCTAGGCAAGCCATCTCTCTGTTGAGCCACTAAATCGTTCTTCTTCTAGAAATGGACAGCAGCTAGATCTCATACGTTCCATGATGGTTTGTTCTTCAGCCTTTTGTTCAGGCAGAGAGACAACCATAACTAACATAGAACCCTGTCTCCTGCTGGATCCTAGTGGAATGGGAGTCTCGTACATCTAGGAGTACGTGACCCAGGAGTGGATTCTGTCTATAAAGTCAAGAAGACTCAACACACCCTTCATTTGAATGGTAGGTGAGCCTAGTTATCCTTTTCCTATCATGAGACTCACTGGAATCCCCTCCACTCCATATTTATCCAAACTTACAGCAGTTTATACCCTCTCTTTCCCACAAATTTTGGGGTTAGTTTTATAACAACGACAGACATATTTTGAATTTGAACATTCCTTAATCAGACAGAGAGAAACTTCTAGACTGGCTTTTTATTCTTGTTCTTTTGTCTTTTTTTGTTGTTGCTTTAACAAATATTTATTGAGTGCCTACTCACACCAGACACTTCCCTATTGATTATCTCATTTAATTACTGTAGGACAGTAGTTGCTAAGAACATGGACTTTAGAGACAGATGATTTGGGTTCAAGTTCACTTTCCACTGCTATGTCTAGAGATTTGTCATTATCATCCACATCTCATGATAAGGAAATTGAAGCTAAGGGAGATTTTAAAACTTAATCAAGGTCACCCAGCCAGCAAGGGGCAGAGTTGGAATTTCAACCCAAGTCTGCCTGACCAAAGCTTCTGTTTGTCAGGACTTCATAATTGCTCTTACAGTGTGAAGATTCCTGTCACACATTGTGGTTCTGAAATGTTGGATCACACTCTCCTTTGAGAATATTAAGGAATCTGTAGACTTTCTCCCCAGAAATATATATTGTGTGTTTATTATGCGCACATATAATACATATAATTTCAGGAAGTTAACAGATCCTTTGAAACCCAACCCCTGGAGGTCCATGAACTTTAGAGTAAGAACACTTGCTGCTAAGCTGTGGTAGTTGTCAGTGTCCAGACTGATGGTTAATCTTTCAGCAAGTGATGACAGACCATGAGTCACATATAGAAGGTAATCCATTCTTAGTCGTTCCATAAGTATTCATTGGGCATCTCCTCTGTACCAGGCACTGTTAGAGTCACTGAGCATATAGCAGAGAGTGAAACAGATGAAAACATCTGATCTCCCAGGAACTTACGTCCTAGTTGGTGATTTTTTATGTGCTCACTCCACACCCACAAATGGAGTTCCCAAATTTCTTACTTCTCATGTTTAAGTCTGGGCACAGCTTTGCTCAATTATAGACTCAATTTTTATCTACATGAGCTAGAATTTTTCAATCAGTAAAGTTAACTTGAAGGAACTTAACACAACAAAGATCACAATGAAAAGCACACAGAGCCAACATGCTCAATGGTGAAAAACTGAAAACTTTTCTTCTAAGATCTGGAACAAGGCAATGATGCCCACTCTTGCCACTTCTATTCAACATAGAACTGGAAGTCCTAGCCAGAACAATTAGGCAAGGAAAAGAAAGAAAAAGCATCCAAATCATAAATGAAGAAGTAAAACTATCTCTGTTTGCAGATAACATGACTTATATGTACAAAACTGGAAAGATTCCACACACAAAAACTGTTAAACTAATTTAAAAAATTCAGCAAAATTGCAGCTGCAAAATCAACATATGAAAACCATTTGCATTTCTACACTAAAAATAGATTGTCCAAAAAGGAAATTAAGAAAATAATCTCATTTATAACAACATCAAAAAGAATAAAATACTTAGGAATAAATTTACCCAAGGAGGTGAAAGACTTATACACTGAAAACTATAAGACACTGGTGAAAGAAAATAAAGTAGATACAAATAAATAGAAAAACATCTCGTGTTCATGGGTTAGAAGAATTAAAATTGTTAAAACGTCCATACTACCCAAAGCAGTCTACAGATTGAATCCCTATCAAAATCCCGATGGCCTTGTACAGAAATAGAAAAAAACAATTCTAAAACTCATGTGGAACCACAAAAGACCCTAAGGAGCCAAAGCAATTTTGAGCAAAAAGAACAAAGCTGAAGGCATCACACCTCCTGATTTCAAAATAAAATACAAAGCTACAGTAATCAAACCAGTATTGTACAGGAATAAAAACAGACATAGAGACAATGGAACAGAATAGAGAGCCCAGAAATAAACCCATGCAAATAACTGTCAAATGATCTTCAACAAGGGTGCCAAGAATACACAATGGGGGAAAGATAATCTATTCTTTGGTGGCCTGGGGTTTGCAGGTTCGGATCCTGGACACGGACCTACACACTACTCATCAAGCCATGCTGTGGAGGTGACCCACATACCAAATGGAGGAAGATTGGCAACAGATGGTCGCTCAGGGCTGATCTTCCTCACCAAAAAGAAAAAAAAAAGATATGTGGGACTACATCAAACTAAAAACCTCCACACAGCAAAGGAAACAATCAACAAAATGAAAAGGCAACCTACGGAATGGAAGAAAATAATTGCAAACATGTGTCTGAATAAGGGTTAATCTCCAAAATATGTAAGGAACTCCTGCAACCTAGTAGCAAAAAACAAACAACCCAATTAAAAAATAGGCTAAGTGGGGCTGGCCCCATGGCCAAGTGGTTGAAGTTCCATGCTCTCCACTTCGGCAGTCTGGGTTCTCAGGTTCTGATGCCGGGTGCAGACCTTCTCTGCTTGTCAGCCATGCTGTGGAGCCATCCCACACATAAAGTAGAAGAATATTGGCACAGATGTTAGCTCAGGGCTAATCTTCCTCAAGCAAAAAAAAAAAAAGACGAGAATTGGCAATGGATGTTAGGTCAGGACAAATCTTCCTCACAAAAAAATGAAAAGAAAAGAAAAAATGGGCTAAGGACTTGAATAGACATTTCTCCAAAGAAGATATACAAATGGCCAGCAGCTAAATGAAAAAAAGCTCAGCATCACTAATCAGCAGGGAAATGCAAATCAAAACCACAATGAGATATCACCTCACATCTACCAAGATGGCTTTTATCAAAAAAAAGAAGATAACAAATGTTGGCAAGGATGTGGAGAAATTGGAACCCTGGTACATTATTGGTGGGAATGCAAATGGTGTAGCTGCTATGGAAAACAGTATGGAAGTTCCTCAAAAAATTAAAAATAAAACTATCATATGATCCAGTAATCTGACTTCTGGGTATTTATCCAAAATAAATGAAATCAGGACCTTGAGAGATATTAGCACTTTCATGTTCATAGCGCACTATTCACAATAGCCAAAATGTGGAAACAACCTATAGATCCATCGACAGATGAGCTGATTTTAAAAAAAATGGTTGATATACATACAGTGGAATATTATTCAGCCTTTAAAAAAAGGAAATTCTGCCATTTGCGACAACATGGATGAACCTAGAGGACATTATGCTAAGTGACATAAGCCAGACACAGAAGGAAAAAATACTACGTGATATCACTTACAGGATGATTCTAAAATAGTCAAACTCATAGAAGCAGAGAGGAGAACAGTGATTGCCAGGGGTTGCGGAGAGGAGGAAATGGGGAGGTATTAGTCAAAGGGTACAAAGTTTCTTTTATACTAGATGAATAAGTCCTAGAGGTCAACTGTACAGCATAGTGCTTATAGTTAACACTGCATTGTCTATTTAAAAATTTTCTAGGAGGATAGATCCTATGCTGTGTTTTTATCACAAAAAATAATAATAAAGAAGGAAGGAGAAAACTTTTGGAGGTGATGTACACATTTATAGCATAGATAGTGGTGATGGCTTCACAGGCGTGTACTTATTTCCAGGCTTATCAAGTTGTACACATTAAATATGTACAGTTTTTTGTATGTCAATCATACCTCAATAAAGTAGTTTAACAAAAAAAGTTATGTTGACACACATTTGAAGGGGTGGAAGTTATTACTTCATTTTGCTTAAGATTATATCAAAAAAATACTGATGTCATTTCTATTTTCCCTTATCCAGGCAGTCATTGAACAGATACTGATCAAGTGCCTACTATGTGCCAGTTACTGTGCTAGCCCAAACCAGCCTGATATTGTCGAGTCTGTATGGCCCTTTCTATGCTGCAGTTACTTGTATAAGTAAAAAAGAAAGACAAGAAATCTAACAGCATTCTAGAGAATAACATTAAGAGTGAGAAGAGGTGTCATGGAGAAAAATAAGGACCAGAGTAAAAACATGAAAATATAATGAACAAAAACCAAAGCTATTAAAGAAAAATATAGTGAAAAAGAAAGAAATCATGGACCTTGCATAAGGAAATGAGAAAATGTATTTACATTGCAGAAAATATATTGAAAAGAGTCATTACTAGTCTTGAAAGCAAAACTCCATTAGAGAAACAGAGGGTAGAAATTGAACATAGCAGTAGCTGGACTGAACGAGTCACCAGTAGGACCCGGGAAGATTTCAGAGGCTGGAATGAGACTGAACAAAAGAAGAGAGGTAAAGATCAGATGGTCTGAATGCCAATTTCAAATTGCTAGTTATGTGTCTGTGTGAATGACTCATTGGTTTTCATTTTCTTTCCCAAAATCTCCTCTTTTGTAAATCCACAAAAACTGTGCTGTGCAGTTAGGTAGAATGAGCCTGGGTCATTGAATAGTCTCAGTTTAATAACAAGCACAGTGAGGATTCCATTTCTCTCTCCAAGCCCAGTGAAGTTCATCTTACAAAGTATTGGAAGCATGTCTCTGCACAGTAATTCCCAGAAATGCATTTCACAGCCTTTGGTTGAATGAAATTAGTAGCTAATTTACAGCCCCAGAAGGTTTACCAGACACTTCCTCTTAAATGCAATTCGTGTTTAAAATAATGATCCCATGTGGTATTTGTTTTCCCATAAAATGAACTTAAAAGTAAGCAAAAAAGTTATTTCTGTTCCACAAAATCAATCATCTGGGTTTTGATTGAGGTTCTTATCTATACAATATGATTCACCTGTAGAGGTTCTTTGGTTTACTTTGATTATTGGTTGGTGAAGGTAGCATATTTGCAAAGCGTATGAGTGTGGGGAAGAAAAGACAATTAAAATAAACAACAAAACAATGCACACAAAGTGTTTGGCCCACACTTGGTAATTAAACTTCTCAGTGTTTCAGCTCAAATTTGATTATGCCCATTTACCAGGAGGTGACTCCATGAGCCTGTGTGATTTTCTTCTATTTTACTTGGCTGTGGCACCTGGCCCTCTTCCCAGTCCTGTGCAGATCACTTTGACATTTCAGTTCATCTGGGTGGTTTTTGTCATTTCCTACTTGAGAAAATTGAAGGCCAGAGAAGTTGAATGACTTCCCCACACTGCAGTCTGAGTCGGCAACAGAGCCAGGTTACAATTCACAAGCATATCCTTCACCATTTAGGCGGCAGCAGCTCAGAATTTCAGCTTTGTTCCAGGTCTATTCACTAGAACAGGAGAATGTGGGTGCTGCTGGAGAATGTTCTGGGGGCTGGATGTTACTGTGAGAAAACCAACGCATCATCAGCACGTGTTCTTATGCAGTTCTCATCTCGTACTGAAAACTTCGTACAAGGGACATTATTCAGTTTTATTAACATATCAGTGCTGTGCCCGCAAAACATTGTTTTCATGAAATAAAAGGAAAAAGTAAAGCAAAATTCAGTTTTAATGATTTTCTTTTCTTTTTCTTTTTAGGTTATTCTTTCCTGGTCCAGAAAGCCTTTACCCTCCCCATTTACTTCCCTCCTAAGTATAAGGGCCAACTGTCCTTACTGGTGGGCGGATGGCTTTCCATTATTAGTCTCTGCATTTTATTTAAAGTCGTATGACCCAGTTGGAACCAAGAGGCCTATGATTTCTTCATAGGAGTTTGAGAGAGATGAAGTTGCAAAGTCAGACCCCCTCCCCTCTCAGAGGCTGTACAGGAATGAGGAATATGTATGTTCCATTCTTTTCTTTAAGTACAAAGGAGAACCACAGTGGACTTCCAATCTGAGCCATTTCAGCCTAACTGCCTTCCTGATTGTTTTATCTGACATGATTTATCAGAACAGTAGTTCTCAAACTTGATTGAGCATCAGAATTCACCCACAGATCTTGTTAAAACACAGATTACGGAGTCCCACCCCCAGAGTTTCTGATTCAGTAGGTCTAGGGTGGGGACTGTTAATCTGCATTTTTACAAATGCCCAGGTGATACTGGTCTGGGGACTACACTTTGAGAACTACTGGCCTAGAGCAATGGTTTTCACCTCTAGGCTAATTAGATTTATCTAGGAGAGCTTTTTTAAAAAGATCAATACTAGATCCCAACCCCAGAGATACTCATTTAGTTGGTTTGTAAGTAAGGGATGGACAATGACATTTTAAAAACTTTTCTGGGTGGTCTTTCAACTGTGCTCCAAACCCTGTGAGACGCCGTTAAGTGTCAGCTTCCCATTTTTAGTTAGCTTCTCTCAGTGTCTTTGGAATACAGCTTGAACTGGCTCTTCCTGTGCCTTCCACCATCAGCTCTCTGGTGCCACCTCCTGTTTCGCCAAAAATATCCTCTTGAATAGCCTTTAATGCCCACCCCACCTCAGTCTATAGGGGACAGGATGTGACAACACCCTCCCCTGTCTTCAGATGAGGCCCAGCTACTACCATAGGAAAAGAAACCGGTACTCCTGAGACAGCTTGGTGTATGCTATTAACCAATCTCCAGCCTGGACAAGTTTCCAGTCATTTTGAAAAAGGAGTATACACTTTAGGTGATCAATTTAGGGCCTTCATTTCAACACTTGAAAATGCCTCATGGTTTTGATGCAACTAACTCAATTATTAGGAAACATCACACAGCTCGGTAGTTAATTAGATTTTTACAACCAAACAGATTCTCATATCCTTTTCTCGGGTTCTTTCAATGATAAGACGAAATTAAACCTCTTCTAACAGAAGGAAGATTCTACTCTTTAAACTTCCCTGGCCCAAAGGCCTTTAATGCTATTGCTCTAACATTTAAACAAAATATTGTCTTGAGGGTTTTTTTCTTTCCATTTTTGTGTCTCATACAATATGTACACAGTTCTTAGAAAAATTGTCTTCTATTCTTGTTTTCAGTGCCCTGAAGGGAAAGGAGCTTGGATATTCATTTCATGTGTGTTACCTGAAAGGCAAAAATTATTATGAAGACAGTAATAATATTCCCTTTGTCATATGGCCATTTCTGTATTGTAAATGATGCTCAGACTAGACTAAAAAGCAAGAGAGTCAGAGACATTTCAACTAATAGATCACGTTCACAACGAATTAGATTTGTGGTAGAAGTATGGTCTGCATCTGACTTTTGTCCAACAATAAAAATAACTGACTTTTGCAATTTGCTGGGCGCAGTGTTGGGTGCTTTATATACATTGTTTCAGTTAATTCTCCCAACAGACATGAGTCTGGTACAAATTAGGAGACTGAACTTCAGAGAGTGAAACATCTTGGCCAAGGTTAAGAGGTAGAGTCAGAATTTGAACCTAAGCAATCATTAAACGCAAGTCCCCAAAGACAGGATCACTATTGTAATCCTAGCACGTAGAACAATGCCTGGCATTTGGGCACTTAATAAATATCCTTTGAATGACAGAATGAATAAATGAATCTGACTGCAGAGCCCATGTCGTTATCCACTAGGTATTCTTGCCCAAACAACTAGTCTTGGAGCAGATGTCTAAATCTTGGATAAGGCTATGGGAAGAGGCAAATGCTACCCAGCCTCTACCAGAAAGCAGGCAGGACCACCCCACCTTTAGCTCGGCATGTGTCTGAAGCACAGACAGATGTCTGTGGCTTGACTTCCTGAAAAGAGATGGGGCAGAGGCAGGGAAGAACCTTGCAATCTCAGCAGGAAGTCCAAGTCACCAGTGTTGGACTCCAACTACGCATTTAACCTGTGGCATTTAACCTGCCTATTGTAGACTGCCAGTAAAATCGCTAACATGGCAATCAGAGACTGACAACCGTGAAAACATTTATAGCAAGGAAATTTCGTACGTCAAGTCAATAGGAATCTAATTTGAAGCTTCAGAATCAACACTTTTTTCTTGTCTGTTGGCTACATACCATCCCTTCCCATATTGTATGCACAATTTTTGTTATAAAGTATAACCACAAGAGTCATTAAGCCATTATAATCATTAAACAAGGTACTCATAATCATCACTAATCATAAGCCTTCATAATTAAGATAGTCCCCTTACTTGATAAGATTTTAATTTGTAGAATGTCTCATTGACATATCTAGATGTTGTGACAAATTAAGAAATAATCAGCTACCTGTAGCTGTAACTGTATTTTAAGTAACAGAATAGGCATCCCTCTAAATAAATTAAACATATTAACAGTGGCTGTGCTAGCTCTTCTGTGCAGCAAATTTTGTCCTTTATAAATTATTTAAAGTATTTACAGCTTATAAATATATTCATTTTATTTTATAACTCTGACAATCACTGATGAAACATTTTAAAACGTTCAGTACAATACAAAAGGAAAAGACTCATCTGGTTATATTGTTGAGATGTGTCTATCTGTGCGTGCATGTGTGGGCACATATGTGTGATCAACCATGTGCCAGCAGTCATCACAGAAGGTTCACATTACTGTGCCAGTTCTGGGGCCATGATTTTTGTCGTAGCCAAAGTGAGTTTATACTATTTTTTAAAATGCTTCAGGAGTGGTAACTTGGTTGTTGACTGCCTAACCACACCAGAGGTGAAGCAAGAAAGTATCAGATATTCATTTTTGTAGCTCCATTATAAGATATACTGCCATATGCAGGCTACAAGTAAGTCAGAAGGGAGAGAATCAAGAGGGTTTTTTTCAGGCTTCTTTACTGGAATACTTGGTTTTAGTGCTGCTGCATGTTTACAAAATATAGTCATTCCACAATGGGGCTTTCTAAAATCACTAAATGTATATGTGTGTGCATCCAGAGAAAGGTGGGGAAGTGTAGCAACAGAGAGAGAGAGAGAAAAGAGAGAGATGAGAGAAGAGACATAGACAGAGGTTGGGACCAGAGTTTCTAGGATTTCTCAGCCTGAGCAAAATGCTCCTTGCTGTACTGAAGCACCCCTTAGGTGATGGGTACAGACAAATGAGGAAGGTTTTACTTTTCTTGGTACTCATCCTCATTACCTAGCCCCACCCATTTACACATTCTGAATCTCTATGTATTTTCATTCTGAAGCTGTGTACCTCCTCTAGGAGCTGCAAACAAGGACAGATCAGGAAGTACGGGCAGGTGCATATAAGGTGGTCATTCTGCCATCTTTCTGTACGGTGGTAGCACTAAGGGATGGCTTAAAGAGAGTCTTTAAACCCCGTCTTTATCAGTACCCCACCAAGCTACTACAAATATATGTATGCTAATCTAAGTAAAAATTCTGAACTTGCCATGCAAAGGCAGCTTTAAGACCAGTTCCCCAGCACCTTTACCAATCAGATCACCACCCCTAAGGCATTACTATATAAAACTTCTGGAGCAGCCACTGTATGTATAATCCAGTGCATTTGGATTCACTCACTCTGCAGCAAGTTAACAATTACTCATGCCCTTTGGGGAGCCCAAGGATTGGGGGACAAATCCAGAAAAACTTTTCTACCTCCTGGAATCAAGAAGAAAATCCTATTCCTTGAGCTGTAATTGCCTAGCATAAGATAAAATACAATATTCTGAACTGAACCTGGAATATCTTTAGAGATATCCTCACTTCTAGAGCTAATAAGTTTCCTACCTTTTGAGGCAGGAAACATTTTTAGAAGAGAGAAGGAGATTAAGAAAATGCTAATACAAGGAAATGACATGAGCTGAATCTTAAAAGGTGAGTTGGTGTTCTCTAGGTGAAAGTGGGATGGAGGGACGGGAAAGTAGTGGTAAGTTCAAGGCTGAGGGATCAAAGAGGAAAGGCATGGAAATTGAGAAAGTGTGGTTCTATGAGAGGAGGAACTAAGTCTGCCACGTCCAGCCTCGTCTCCCCAGAGATTAGCACAGTGCTTGTGACATAGGAAGCACCCTATACATATATTTGAATGTTGAATGAACAAATCAATGAACTACAGGTAGTTCAGTATACCAAATGGATAGAACTGATGTGTATGGGGGGAGTGCTAAATCTGAGTTAAGCAGGGCATGATGATCCTTGTAGGCCAAGCTCTGGATTTTGAGCTTTATAGACTGAAGGAAGCCTTTGAGAAATTTTTAAGCAGACAAGTAACATGGCCACATTTACATTTTAGAAAATCACTCTGGGAGCTATGTGATTAGAGACTAGGAGACCAAGTAGAAGACTGACATATCATCCAAGTGAGAGATGATGAGAACGTAATCTAGAAAAGCAACAGTGAAGATAGAGAGAGATGGATTCTAGAGATGGAATACAAGTAGGACTGATAAGATTTCGTGACCAATAGAATAGCGATGAGGAAACAGAAGGAATGAAACATGACTCTCAGCTTACATGCTAGGTGGTGCCATGCCCTACATTCGCAAAGAGGGAGACTAGATTTGGAAAAAAGAGAATGAATTCCGTTTTAGACATGTTGAAGATCTAGGAAACATTCGAGGGGAGATGACCAGCAGGTGGTTAGGTCTGTAGGTAGGGAATTCAGGCAGGTCTAGTCTTGGTCAGAAGAGTTTTACTTCCAAAGCCACTTCCCAAAATGCTTCACATTATGAAGAAGTAGTTAGAGGAAAACGTTGATTTATGTTTGAGGGAGTTAGAGTTAAACACTTGATTAAGATCCTGCTTATTCATTCATTCGACAAGTATCCAACTGCCTCCTCAACATCTTCACTTGTCTAAAAGATACATCAAATTCAACATGATCAAAACCAAGTTCCTAATCTTCCCTGAAAAACTTCTTCTCCTAGAGCCTCCTCCCCGCACCCGTATCTCTTTTGATGGAAGCTGCATCTTTCTAGTTGCTCAGGCCAGAAATCATGAATGCCTGGATCCTGGATACCTCTGTCTCTTATACTCCAAATCTAACTACCAGCAAATCCTATTGGCTCTAATCTCAGAACATATCCAGAATCTGACCACTCCTCACTTCTTCTGTTGCTGCTTCTCTGATCCAAGCCACCATCATCTCTTGTCTGTATTACTGCAGTGGCCTCCTAGCTGAACTCTTGCCTCCACTATTATCCCCCTTCAGGCTTTTCTCAATATAGCAGCCAGAGAGATCCTATTAAGATGTAAGATCTGACTTCATCTCTCCTGTCATTCTTCCCCAAGTACCTTGTATTCCAAACCCAAGAAACCTTTCTTCTTTTTCCCTGTTCATCCAACACACACCTACCTCATGGCCTTTGCACTTGCTGTTTTACTCTCTGAGATGTTCCTCCCCCAGGTAACTACATAATTCACCTCCTTCATGTCCTTCCATAAATCTCACTTTCTTAAAGGGGGTCTTCTCTAACTCCTTATTTAAAATTATGCCTCCCCAACATCTTTCTCTAATATTTTTTCTCCAATACATATTATGATATAACTACATATTTCATTTATCTTATTTATTGTCTTCTTTGCTCCACTAGAATACAAGTTTCATGAAGAAAAGGATTTTTGTTTTGATGAGTGATTTTTCTCCAGGATATATGATAGTACTAGTATAGAATATTCTACTCTATAGATAGAATATCTCAATATTGTATCTCAATCAGTTAATAAATACTTGCTGGAAAGAAGGAAGGAAAGAAGGAAGAGAAGGGAAGGAAGGAAGAGAGAAGGAAGAAAAGATAGACTGAAGCTCCATGTGCTGAGCATTATCAATTATGTACAGAATTATAAAATACATATCCTTGCTCTCTTTGCAGTCCGTTGGCAGAAATAAGACACATTCCCATCCAAAAACTTAAGTAACAGTACAATTGCAGGCTGGGGTCATCTATAACACTGTTGTAATCTTTGGGCTTCTATGAACCTAAGCTAGTGGAAGAATACAGTGACACTATCTGTTCTCAGATTTCTCTTTACTGCATTGATGGATGTTTGCCACAAAGCAGACATTTCTCTACTAAGCTCAGCAAAACCCCGTGTGTTTTTCAGATGCGAAATTAAATTGTGAAATAGCATTTACCATCAAGCTACATAAACACCAGTTTGTTCTATAGTCATTTACCTTATCACTCCATTTTATTAGATGAACTTGTTACAGAAGAACACTTTGTAATGTGAATACTGAGACATTTATAGTTGAAAAATTTCTTTTCATTTGAGGCTCCCTTTAATCATTGTCAGTTGAGTGTACTATACTCTTCACATAAGATTCTTGCATTTCTTCCCTGTTTCTACTTTCAGCTTTCGTATTTCTCATCTTCAACTCTCAAAAATTGAAATACGGTGACAATATAGTGAAAACAAAGAAGCAGATCTCTGGTTTTGAGAGTCTTGTCAGTTTATCTGTTGTGTAGAGTATGGTGATAAATGAACATTGGTTGACTATAGTACGAAACATCCAGCAGATGCCTAGGTTTAATCATGAAACAAGTTATTCATTCATTTATTCATTAGTTATTATTATGAATTCAAATCAGTAAACATTTATTGAATATCTACTCTGTGATGGGCCAGGTTCTATTGATGAAAAGGTGACAATGACACAATCTCTGCCTTCAAGGAGCTCTCTGCTTGGTGGTAAGAAAGGCATGCACACAGCTGTAATGCAAAGAGAGAGGTGTGTAATGGCGGAAAGCCTGAATGAGCACCTACTTTGCCATGGAATTGTGCTTGAAAGAGATGCAAAAGAAATAGAACAGGCTCCTAGACTTCAAGGGTCTTGAGGAGTGCATATAAGTATACATATCAGTGTATAATTAAGTATTATTTACATGTCTAAATGGAGTAGACCAGAGTTTCTCAACCTTCATTAATCGCTTCAGGCATCTTACTAAATTGAACATTAGAATTCAGCTGGTCTGAGGTGGGGCCCTGAGATTCTACAGTTCTACCCATCTCCCGGGTAGTGCCAATGCTGCTGATCATTCAACAACACTTTGAGGAGCAAAGACGTAGAGAATAAAAGCCAAAGAACTTCAGAGATGTGGATTTAAACCTTGAGGAAAAGCCATATGAAAAAGATGAGACATGAGTTGGGCCTTGAAGAATGAGATTGGGAAACAGAGATTGGGGAGTTTGGTTAGAGAGTAGAAGATGAGTCTGGATTTAGAAATCGGAAGTTTAAAGTGATGGCAGAACTCCAAGTGGAAACTTTTGGTAAACTGTAAGAGATGTGAGGTACAGATTAGGGGAGGGGTCATCACTATGGACAAAAACATTAGAAAAGTCAGCAGAGTAGTAATAATTGAAACCGTGAGACAGGGGTAGGTCCCTGAGGGAGACCTGCAGTGGGCTGAAGAGAGAGGGCCAAGGACTAGACTTACAAGTATGTCCTTATTTAGGGAATAGAAATACAAAATGAGCCAGCAATGCCAAAATAGACAGGTGAAAAAAAAGATTTCAAATAGTCCATTATCTGTACCGTCTACACTGAACCAAACTTTTTGACCCATAGGATTGTCTTAATTGACATTGGCAATTTGTAAACATGTTTGTATTCCATTCTCAGCACAGTCAATACTAAGCTTTGCTGGTGTGTCTTCAGGAGGCCTGGGATCCAGCCCCAGGTTTGTGTCCTGCCTGCTTTGTGGCCTTGGATGACTCCTTAACCTCTCACCTCAGTGTAATCACCAGTTGAAAGGGGACAAAAATACTACACTATTGCCTAACAGGTGTCATGAAAAATGAAATCACATAAATAATTTTAGAAGTATAAATTTCAGTGAAGCCTTTTTGAATTCATCAAGGATAAATGCAGTTTATATGCAGTTCTCAAGCTACTGCCTGACTTAGATTACTAGGAGGAATGACAAACTGAGTTATTTTTCTAAATGAAAATAAACAGATTTAGGTTTTTAAATGTATTTTCCAGATTTTATTAAGGGCTTATGGTATGCTCAGTACTGTGACAGGCAGCACACCAGATACAGAGTTAAAATCAACATTAGCCCTGCTATGAAAGGGCTTAGAAGCTAGTAAGGAAGAAAGAAATGTGCATCATGAATAATAAAACATGAATAAATATGTAACAAATGCCATAAGACCCATCTGAACCAAGTACAACTGATGTTCAGAGAAGAGGAAATTTCTGGCTGAGGGATAGAGAGGGAGAAGACCTTGAACAGGGTGGAACTGTGACAGATGGAGAGGACAGGGAGGGCATCCCACGTAGGCCCGGAGGGAAGAGGGCACAGACAGGGCTTGGGCAATGGCAAGTAGCACAGTTAGCTTGGAACACGGAACAATTAGGGGAGCAGCAGGAGACAGTCAGATTATAAAGGCACAGATGCCAGGCCAATGAGTCAGGACTTTGTTCTGTGGACAGTGTGGCATGATGAGGGCAACAAAAGACCCAGAGAAGCAAAGTAACACAATTGGAGCCATGTTTAAGGTGGTTTGGCAAAGGGGTAGGCTTCAGGAGAAAAATAGAGATGGTAGAATTTTGGTGACATGGATGAATTTTTTTTAAGTTGCTTGTTAAAACAGGGGACAGCAGTATTCTATGAAAACTGTCAAAGGCGTATCCTTCCAAAAGAAATTAATTTCAATAGAAACGTGGAAGTTCACTCTCCTCTTTTCTGAATCATTCTATGTTTCATAGTTGAACATAAAGTTCCAAAATAGAAGAGAAATAGACTGTCCACTGAGGCTACAAAGACTGGCCAGGGCAGAAAGCAAAGCACAAGCTCCTGTGGATCAGAGCAGAAAGGAGATGGGATGAACAGCTGGAGCAGTGGTTCTAAACCATTTGAGGACCACAAATCCTTTGAGACTTTGCACATAGCTCATATGTATGTGAATTCTGCATACAATTTCAGGATGTTCATGGAGCCCTATCCATTGATCCCCAGAAACACAGAATAAGAATCTCTAAACTGGAAAAGACAAAGTTAAGGATGCTCCCAAAGCACAAGAAGAAATAGCACATAGAAACCCAAAATTACAGAACTCAGGACTACCTACCCCAAATGTTTCCAATGAGTTCCTTGCCAGAGTCACCTGGGGGTTATTCCCATAAGTCAATTACACTTTTCAGAGGTAGGACTCGAAAATCTGATTTTTTGATTAACTGACATCATTGTGATAAGAAAGCGGGTTTTGAAACCTCCAGTCTAGTTTTTTTGGGACAATGGTTATAATCCTTCCTAGGCAGATTGGACCCTCTGCTGTTTCTAAAGATCTTAGTAGAGATCCTTCAATATATCATTATGGGCTGAACTCTTAGGGAGTTATTACTTGAACCTGACCTTAAGGTCTCAATGCATCTTCTTCACTCCTATGACTTCATCTTGCACTCAACATGGCTGCCACACCCTTTTGGAAAACAACTGCTCCCTCCTTCAGCCTTTCGCAATCCCGAACTTCCCCACTGTGCTTGTAGATACAGTTTCTAGTTGCATCATCATCATTATGGCTCTTGACTTTTCAGGGGTTAATACTAATCCCAGTGTTCTAGAGGCTGTCTCTTGAGAATGAAGCTTGCTGGGATTCCTACCTGATGTCCTCCCACAGTTCCGGGGGGACTCATTCAGAAAGCCCCATGGATCAGAAAATCAGCAGATTTCCTTACCTGACCCTTGACCTCCATACTATTTCCTGACCTTGATTTTCCAGTCATCTCTCTGGCTTAGCAGCAGTAATGGAAATAGCTAAAGACTAAAGGACTAAAGAATAAGAAGACAGTCATTTAATTCATACCTCTGATGTCCAGTGTTACTGGTTATTTCAGGAAGAGACCTGTTATAGAGTCAAGCTCTCCTATTTACCTAAAGGCAACCTAAGGCAGTATCCTTTTCCATGAAGATGAAAAACACATCTTCCTTTTTCAGTTCCTTTCTCCTCCAACCCTCCTCTCACCCCACTAGCAAAACAGAGCCACTTTGGACCATCACGGACCAACGAGGCTCAACACAGCCTCCAAGAGTCAAAATCGAAAATTTGAGTATTGAGCAAATTCTCCAGCTTCCTTCTTCCTGATTTTGAGTTTCTTTTTTATCAGCTGGGTGATATTGCCTAGCCAGGTCTTGTCTGCTCAGAGCAAAGGAATGGAGGTAGCTGCATAGACTGAAGAAACAGCAGATGGTGAGAGGCTCAGTCTCTACAACCGTCTTGATGTTTTCCCAAACTCTTTAGCTTCCAAACTGCCTTAAAAGTAGCTAATGTTCACACCTCAGCCTTTCCAAATATTATCTATTATTCTATTCCTGATGTAGTAGAAAGAAAAAGAGTGGGAGATCAAGTAGATCAGGTAGTGACTTACTATCTGTGCGTTCTTGGGCCTCTTGCTTAATCTCCCAAGAGTCTCAATATTTTTTTTCAGTAGAATGGGCATAATTATTCCTACCTCATCAGGTTGTTGTGGATATTAATGTGGTCCATGAGACAAAGCTCCCAGCACAGTGTTTGGCTCAGAAGAAGCACTCAGTATCACTTCCCTTCCCATCTCCAGCTCTGTTATCCAGATCATCCTGATCAGGTTAATCAGTTTAAATCGCAAGGTGCTGGGACTTAAAAGAACCTATCTTTGCATATACCTAGACCTGCTACTCTGGAGGATAACCTAACGATAAGAAGCTAAGTGATCATGAGCAAATTCACTTAACCACTCAGAATCTCAGTTTCTTCATCATTAAAATGATAAGTTTGTGTGAATAATCTCCAAAGTTCCCTCCAGCTCTCTCCCTCACTGGTTCTACACTAGAGATAAACCAACCCTCTCATTTCAATGCAACAAGTGTTGCTTCAGCTGTTTCCTAGGTTGTAACCACAGAAAATAGCCCAGTAAGATTCAGAACAGAGGGGAAAGTATTTAAGGATAAACAGCAGGAGACCTAACCATTACAACCAGGTAGAAAGATACAGAGAAGAGAGACAATGTTAAATCACAATTGAAGTGCAGGTGGAAATTACAGCAAGGAGAGCAATACCAGCATGAGAGGCTAACAGCAGATTCTGCGATGTGAGAGGAAATGCATTTCCAAAGGTTTTTAATAATTGTGCTTCTGCTAGAAGATTTGTAATTACAAACATGAATAATCCTCAGCATATATCATTTCTAAAGATAGAGGCTGTAAATCTGTTCCAGATGAAGAGCTAAAGAATATCTCACACCGGTTGGTAAGGGACAAGGCAGTAACAACCAGACAGTTAGGATGATGCATGAGCAAAATGGGAGCTGGAATATCCCCTATACGGATGCTGAGTCCAGCAATGAGGAAGTCGCGTCATCATGCATCCAGCACTGGAAGGCTCCAGAGAAGGGGAAACTGCATCACACAAAGTAAAGGAAGAGAACATTACTGCACAGGGTAGAACGGTCATCACTTTGGTCCTACCTGACTAAACTCTTGAAGACAATGAAGGATAATTCTATTTTTAAAAGGCAGCCAAGAAAAACATTTTTTTTAAATGAGAGAGATGGTTGATAGAAAATGTAAAGGCCTCAATATCAAATTACTGGTTTGCATCTGGACCCTATGTTTGGTTGAACTTTTTCATGGTTTCTAACATTCATTGCTTATAAATAGGTGATAGGCAAGCCAGGTAAATTTAAGAATGAACAAGTGAGATTGCTTCCAGGCAGAGTCATCCTTGACTCCTTTCTTTCTCTCACATTCTGTGTATACTCTGTCAGCAAATCCTGTTGACTCTGCCTTCTAAACATGTCCACTTCTCACCACCTTGATCACCACCACCTTGGGTTAGGACTGCGGGCTCCTATGTGGGCTCCTCGCCCCTTCCCTTGGCCCTCCAAAGTCTATTCCCAACACGGCAGGCAGAGTGATGGTTTTCATTCCTCTGCTCAAAACCCTTCAATGGCTCCCTGTTTCACTCAGATTAAAAGCAAAAATCCTTCTTTATAGGCCTAGAAGGCCCACAGGGCTCCCTGTTAACCTCTACCCTCCCTTTCTTCACTCTACCACACCTGTCTCCTTTCTTCTCTCACACTCCAGGTAAGCTCCTAACTTAAGGAATTTGTATTGGCTGTTGCCTCTGTCTAGGAGTTTCTTCCCCAAATATCCAGATGAGCTCCCTTAACTAGAGAGTTTTCTCACATGGCACCTTTTCAATGACGTGAAACCTGACTACCCTACTTACAATTACAATCGCCTGCTCCCATCTTTCATCCTGCCGCTCCTGTCCCTCCCTAGTTCCTTCATCTTGCTCTACTTGTCACCTCATGTACTTATTGAGTTTCCTGATTTATTGTATTTATTATTTGCTTTTTTATCTCTTCATACTAGAGGGAACTTTGTTTTGTTCACTGACGTAGCCCAAATGCCTAGAACAGTGTTTAGTACACAGCAGACATCTGCAGTTATTTGTGGAATGAATGAGAAAATAAACAGAAAATCCAATTCAAATTGGCTTAAACAAAAAGAAAATACTGTCCCTGGATACTGTAACTGGAAGTTCAGAGGTGTGTGGGGAACAGGAGGATACTCTGCCTCCCTGTGATTCTTCTAGGTCACTTACTTCATCAGGTTGACAACAAGAAGGCTTCAAAATTTCTAGGACCAATTTGGGGTGGAGGAAGATGACTCTTTGAAACTCTCTCTTAAGAGTGAAGACACTTACTAGAAGCCCCAGCTAACTTCTGCTAGCATCTAATTGACCCAAATTGAACCAGTCTTTGTTGCCAGGGGAGTGATGTGCAATGTTCTGCTTCACTGGAACGAGGGATGAAAAAAGTACGCCAGACTTAGCTAAGATTAATCAAGAGCCACCCCAACCACATGATCACCGTACAATGAGGGAGGAGTGGGCTAGGTGGAGAAGAGGCAAATGCGGCGCCTGCTCCTCAAAGTTAGCCAAATAAGACAAACAGGCAGACAGAAGAGATAAGGGAAAGGATTTGTTCAAAAAACAGAAACTGGAAAACTGAACATTCTGAAAGCATCTCAGCTGATTTTGCTGGTGGTGTTGCTCTGAATTCAGTACCACATGAGCTTTATGATTTATTGGCCTTGCTCAGGAGTATTGGAAGTGTTGGTGTGGAATGCACAGAAGCCCTGCTTGAGTGTGACAGTCTCACACCATCCCTGCCTATCTGTATTCACATTGTAAACATATTTAGGAATAAATGTGAAACAAATTTGTTATTGATTCTGGTTTCACTCAAAACTAACTATAACAAATGTTTCATACTCTTACAATTTGTGGATGAGGAAAAGGTGGCTGGAATATGGAATGCAACTAGTTCTGTTACTTTTTATTTGTTAATGTGTGATCTGGGGTAGGAGGGGGACATATGGGACATGGAATTTGATATTTCTGCTGTGTTTTACCTTCTGCATAAACCACACGGAAAAGCTTATTACTCCCGCTGATTTCCAATCAATGATCATTCCTTCTGGGACTGGCTACAGTCTGTCTCTGTGCTGTTGGTTGAAAAAAGCAGTGGGGGATGGGAAATCCTTGTCTAAGCAAATTAGAAAGGTAAGCAAAACTCCTGAGAGAGGCATGATTAAGAAGAAAAGGTTTTCGATATAATTTGTATGCACAGTTTCAGGCTAACAGTGCGCGGATTATAACAGGATCATATCTATTCATACTGTGAGCAGTACTTCAGGGAAATAAGTTATGGGCAGTTAGAGTCCTACACGTAAACCCCCCTACTATAGAGATCTTAATCTCTTACATCCATATAGCAAAAGAACTTGACTTTTTAACTACAAAATTATTCCATTCTATGGTTTGAGTCTTCAGATAGTTTTTTTCTCTTTTGTTTTGTTTTGTTTCGGTGGAGGAGCAGAGTTGTGATGGGGACATAGTTTTTAAAATGACTTACTAAATTTCCTAGGCTATATATATATATATATATATATATATAATTGTATGTATATGTAGGTGTGATAGGCAGAATAATGGCCCCCAAAGATGTATACGTCGTAATCCCAGTCACCTGTGAATATATTAGATAACATGGCAAAGATGAATTAAGGTTGCAGATGAAAATAAGTTTGTTGAACAGTTGACTTTAAAATAAAGAGATTATTCTGGATTATCCTGGTGAACCCAATGTAATCAAAAGGGTCCTTGAAAGTGGAAGAGAATATTGGAAGAGGGAATCAGAGAGATGGCAGCATGAGAATTTAGCCTGACGTTGGTGGCTTTGAAGATGAAGGAAGATGGGGACCAGCCAAGGCATTGGGCAGCTTCTAAAGATGGAAATGCAAGGAAACTGACTCTCCCCTAGGACCTCCAGACTAGAATGCTCCTTGCTGACACCTTGATCTTTGCCCAGTGAGAGTCGTATCAGACTTTTGAGCTACAGAATCATAAGATAATAAATTTGTGTTGTTTTAAGCCATTAATTTTGTAGTAACTTGTTACAGCAGCCATAGAAAACTAACACAATTATCATTTTATAGAATCATGCATTGCAAATGGAAAGGTACTAAGACAGCATTGAGTTCGGAACATTCTCAGATGCCTAAGAAAATAGATTAAAGACTGAACAAGATCCAGTCCAATCCCCCTTATCAAACTGGAGCACATTTCAGGAATTGAGCTCTGCTATCTGTATTTATGGACACTTCAAGAAATAGGAGCATACTCCCCAATAATCACAAACCAGAAGGCTGCTGAACAGAATGTACAATTGTAAGAATGTGAAAGGAAACAAGAATTTTATTTGCTTTTCATACAGAGGCAGACTCTTATAATGTCTATTTGCCTGAATATAAGAAATCTTGTCCTGTTTTTAAAACTGTGAAATTTTCTCATTTAAACTCTTCAGCATTTTTGGATGAGGTTTTGGTGTTGTTTCTGACATTGACTTTCATATTTAAACATGATAACAGACAGGAGTCACCATCTCTTGGGATGCTTGATGCATAATCCTTCTGTCTGTATTGAACAAATACTTATTTGACCCTCACGGTGTGCAAAGCACTGTGCTAGCCAGCGGAGCGCAACAGAGAACATGCCACATTCAGCCCTTCCATCCCCGAGCTTGAAGTCTAGTTGGGAATGCAGACTCATATGAAGGTCATTACAAAACAGGGTGGGATGTGCTATAATAGAAGAAGGACACTTTGCTGAGGGGCACCTAACCCAGACTTGGCAGAGTTGGGGGTGAATAGCCGAAGGCAGGGATGTCTGGGGAAAGCAGTCCCTCGTGCGCTGCCTGCCTCAGATGGGTGATTGATGTCTGCAGAACCGGGTCTTGTTCTTCTGTCTCTTTCTCCTGGTCAGCTTGAAGCCCTTGCTCAGGGAGTCACCCTGTTCCTGACTGTCGAATGGCACACTGGCCATTCAGAAACATCTTGTAAGGAGGAATTCAAAATATCTTTCAAAATTGTGCCTCAACGTGTTTTTTAAATTATCATATAGTTCCGGCTTTTTATTTTTCAACTTGCTATGCCACAGCTGGCCAAATAACCTTTTGCTTACCTTGCTCTCTGTATACCCTGTCCATCACATTTTGCTAACTCCTAATATAAGAAAAATAATATTTGTTTTTCTAGCTACAAAATATTACAAGTTCATTTTAGAAATTTGAGAAATTGCAGAAGAGCATTAGAAAAAAGTGTATGTCACCACAATCCGCTCTACCCTGAGGGCGTCTTTTTTAAAGTACATACAGTCAATTCTTGTTATTTGCGGATTCCACATTGCGAATTCACCTACTCACTAAAACTTAATCGTAACTCCCAAATCAATACTCTCAGTGCTTTCCAAGTCATTCACGGACCTGAGCTGGTACAGAGCAGCAAAATTTTAAGTCACCCATCACACACCTTCCCAGCTAAGGTTGAACAAGGCAACACTCTTCTTGTTTTAGCTCTCGTGCTGTAACAAATGTTCTTTGACACAGTCTGCTTAGTTTTTTGGCATTTTTGTGCCTCTTTTTGGTGATTTCATTGTCTAAAATGGCCCCCAAGCGTAGTGTTCAAGTGCTGTCTACTGTTCCTACACACAAGGCTGTGATGTGCTTATGGAGAAAATACATACGTTAGATAAGTTTCTTTCAGACATGAGTTGTAGTGCTGTTGGCCGCAAGTTCAGTGTTAATGAACCAACGATCTATATTACATACAGTGTCTGTAAACGGAAACACACATAAAACAAAGTGATATATTGATCAGTTGACAAAAATGTTGCAACCAGAGGTTGTGTTTCCCCTGAGAGCAATGATTCAGTATTCGCTAATTCAGGGTTCATAGTGACTTTATAAAAGATAACTACCACAAATAGTAAGAATGTACTGAATCTTCTTCATGCCAAAAAGGAAAAAAGAAATCATACCACATGTTAATTTTCATATCTTACCTTTTTTTCACTTAACCTTACATTCTGAACACTTTTCAATGTTATTAAATACTTTTAAATATATTTTTTAATGATGTATTCAACCAAAAGGGTCTCCATGATTTATTTGTCTCCCTCTTGCCGAATGTTAGGTTATTTCCAAAGATCGTTCCTGTGCATACATTTTTGTGTTTTTCATTTATTCTTTTTATTGAGTACCAACTATATTTCAGGCCTCGTGCATAAGGATACAAAAATAAACCAGACAGACCCCAGTCTCTGCCCTCCCAAAGTTTACAGTCAACTAAGAGGAACAGATAATAAACAAGTATTAACACAAATAATTTGTAGAATAGTAATAAGTACTAATAGAGGCAAGCACAGGAAGGTAGAAAAGCCTGTAAGAGAGCCTGATCTTGATGAGGGAGAAGTTCCCTGATGAAGCGATGTTTTTGAGCCCTAGGAAAGAACTCAGGACTGGAACATACTAGACTCTTAGATCAGACGTAGAGGAAAGGGGTTTTTCTTCTCTCTTCCTCTCTCCCTCCTCACTCTCCCTACAGCACAAGCCAAATGGTGCATCAGTGGACTGCACCCTCCATCTACATGTGACCACAGGGTCAGGCTCCCATCTGGCTGCCTGCCCACACCCAGTACCACCCACTGTCCCCCCCTCACCCACAGAGAGAAGAGGAATGAGGGGCCTTAGGCTAGGCCAATGGATGCCTGCCTGGATGGAATCCAGTACCTAGAAGCCGCAGGACCTGGCTGGCAGAAGAGAGGGGTCAGATGTAACCACAGGCCTGCCCAGGGTGGGGCCTGGACTCAGCTGTGGGGTGAGGCAAACAGACGTGCTACAGTTTAGCACTGGCTGGGGCCACCACAAATGCAGTCAAAACCCCCTCTCCCATGCCCTTTCCCCCAGTAGAGCAGCTGCTGAAAATCATCCTTCACTGTTCTTAGAAAGGTCAAAATCAGAGCACAAATGGCCATTTAGGGATGTCAGTGTACAAGGTGTGAACAAGTCGGTGGCATTCAAGTCAAGAACCAATTAAAAACATTAGTTGACCTCATTCCATGCAGCATTAAGGGCAGCATTACTTGAAGAGGTCCAAGTATCCACTTTGCCAGGGAATCTTTGAAACCATTTTTTTTTTTTTAGAGTATTGCTCCAAAATATGTGTACACAGCACTTGAGACAATTTGAACATCAAGGAATTGGGATATGCAAAGCTTAATTATTTAGGAATTATTAAGGGAGCATCAGTCTGAATTATATCAAGCAGAATTTAAAAGAAATGCAATCTGTGCTTTCTAAAACATTAACACAAAGTCTAGCTGCTAACTAGCCATTGCCACTAGAGGTCCCGCCTGCCCGACTTCAGTGAACAGATAACACTCCTTTGTAACACATGCCACTTAAGTGCTGGGAAATACTTATTCTCTTAAAAAGATTAACTGCAGTGATCTTTGGCACACCACGAATTTACTTAGCAAATTCTTAACACAAAAGAAACTTCAGCCGGTTATAGGTTAAATTGCTCTCAATTCCAAAGCAGCAATGCCCAAATTAGTATGCAAAGCAAAACATTCATTTCTATCCAGAGGCCTGATATCCAGGATGCAGATTAATGGTGGCTTATTTACCGGCTATACGCCGTAATTCTCTACAAAATACAATGTTGACTATATGCACTAATCCTAATAAGGTGCAAAAACATCCTTATACAAACTTCAAATTCCGTATACTCTGGGCTGATGTTTGCTGAAGCTCACCTAAAGTTTTCACCCAGATGCAGTTTGAAGCTAATTTGGCAACTCACTCAGCTTTCTAAGAGCTCCCAGGTGAAAAAGAAAAGGAGATTAAAAGGTGTACGGTTGCAAAATCAGGATCAGACTTTATAAACTTTTGCCTTTTTGTTTTCTATGTAGTCTAATATGATACACACTCTTTCCCAGAGAATATTGTAGATAGAGCCCACCCAACCCAGACTATAAAATTAATAAAAATAATAACCGCTTACAGATGTGTCATCCTTTACAGTTCTCTAAATGCTTTCCTGTAAGTTAGCTTGTTAAAACCCAACACAGTTTATTGACATTAACCCTCACCACCTTCTCATCAAGGCCTTTTCTATTTCATTACAAAGCCAAGCACATTTTCACCTTGCCCAACTCTCATGCTCCATGAGGAGCTCCATGCTCCATGCCCTCCCCAAAAGTTCAACCTCTGCTCTGCCTTTGTGAGTATCTTCAGACATTCCTTCCAAGAAATTGTTCAGGTTTCCTAGATATGATCTGTCTTAGTGAACCCGTACTGGGGTATGTTAAACTCTCAGATTTTCATCCAAATGACTCAGTAGTTTAGTCTCAATAAATAATTGCAATTTGTGTGTGTGTTTTCCCTACCAAGGATGGATTTAAACCTCATAAGACAGGGGACTAAAGACTCTTTCACAACTGCATGGCATTTTTAGGAAAAGCACTCACTATGTCTCAGGTTTTCCTGAGCACCCGTTCTTTTTCTATCCATGACACTGGGAGCAATGGTTCTCAGCTCTAGCTGCACATGAAAATCATCTGGGGAGCTTTTAAAAAGCACAGATGCTTGGACTTCATCCCATACCAATTGAATCAAAATTCCTGTGAATAGGGCCTGGACATTAGTATTGTTGATAGCTGCCTGGTGAAATGTGCAGCCAGGGTTGAGATCCAGTGTCTATGTGCCTGCAAGTTGCTCCACTGGATCAAGATTTTTAAGAAAGACCTTTCACTGAAATCCAGGGGAATTTAAAATATATTAATAATGACTCTTTGCATTTTCCTGGAGATTTTAACATTTTATAGTACTCTCACAACTTATTTTCTATTTGCATAATTAATCAATGTTTATGAAATACGTATCATGGGCCGTACTAGGTGCTAGAACAAAAAAAGATGGAGAAGACGTGACCCTGGCACTTCAGAGACATACAGACTAGTAAATGAAGTCAAACAAACACACTTCCAGACAAGTTGCAGGTGCCATATACGGAGTACAATGGAAATCCAAGGAGGGAGACATCTGGTAAGCCTGGGAGATTTCAGAAAGGACTCATCCAGAGGTAAAGCCTTTGCTCAATCTTGAAAGATGAGTAGGGGGTCTCCAAGTAGAAGGTGGAGGGCTGAGAGAGGTTTCAGGAATTTAGACAGGGGGAGTTGTATAACCAAAGAAAACAAAGCTATGAAACATACTGATGTGTTTGATTAATTAGGTAGAAGGAGAGGTGGGAGGGAGAAATGAGGCTACAGAGTTCACAGGGGACTTAAATTTTATATAAAGAATTTGGACTTTATCCTGGAGGCCACTGAGCCTCCAACATTTTTTATCACATACCCCTATCAATAAAAAATTTTAACACAACTTCCAACATATGTTTATTTATAATTTACCTAAATGTAATACTATGTTAATATACTACAAAACATATGCCAAAGATAGAAATTTTTAAAAGGACAAGGTTAAATAACTATAAATGGGGGCTGGCCCAGTGGCATAGTAGTTAAGTTCTCACCCTCCACTTTGGTGGCCCAGGGTTCACGGGTTCAGATCCCGGGTGCAGACCTACACACTGCTCATCAAGCCATGCTGTGGCAGCATCCCACATACAAAACAAAGAAATATTGGCATAGATGTTAGCTCAGGGGCAATCTTCCTCAAGCAAAAAGGGGAAGCTTGGCAACAGGTGTTAGCTCAAGGCCAATCTTCCTCACCAAAACAAAAACAAAAAAAATTAACTATAAATGGAAGTTCTGATATTGTCCTCCTTCACTCCAATCAATCACCTTGCACATCCCTGGAGTACATGTACTCCACTTTAAGACCACGACAATAGACATGGAGAGTTGATGAAGTGACTTAATCTATATTTCACAGAACCTGTGAGGTAGGTAGGGCAAAAGTAAGAAAACTAAGCCCCAGAAATCTAGAGTGACTTGTCAAAGTCATGCAGCCAGTTATAGCATAAGGAGTACTGGAACCCACGCTATGACCCATGCCAATGTCCCTTCTACCGCCTCACATCACCACCCCTGAGCTATACTCCTCACCACAATTTCCTTGTCAAGAGGCTTTGGACAAGATACAGCTGTGTGTTCAATTATGTGATCCTTCCTTATTTTGCCAGAATATGAGAGAAATTCTGACAAGGCACCATAAAATATCCCTGGGATGAGATTGAGTTAGGACCACCGTATTGACATCTAGGAGGGGAGTCATTTCTCCAAAATGGATGAGGAATAGGATAGTCTTAGTTAACAGAGCTACCATGTACATGTAAGAGTGAATTATCAATTTTTAAAGAGGGCAGCATGGCAAAGTAGATGGAAAGAACACTGGCTTTGGAGTAAGGGGACCTGAGTTTGAATCCTAGTTCTGCCATTTAATATGCGTTGTATCAACTTGGGCAACTTGCTTAAGCTTATTCACCAGTGGAGTGGGGCTGGATAATTTCTACCCCATAAGACTGATGTGAATACCAAAGAAACTCTCAACATATGTTCTTTTTCCTCCCATTCTCAACAAATAGAATACCACAAATTGTACTAACCACTAAAATTGGACTGAAGAATAAATATGATTTCATCCTTCCTGTATCATGCAGAAGACATTACAGGAACTTCTATTAAATTATTATTGCAAATTAAAGAAATGATTGCTTCTTGTTGGAAAAAATGTTGATTGAACTAGTTTTTTCTATGCATGATGATAGTTCCCATTTATTGAAGGCCTACTAGGTAACTGGGATTTTATTAGCTAGTATACTGCGGATATTTCATTTTACTGTCAGAACAGCTGTAGGGCTGGGCCTGGCTTGCTCAGCAAAAGCCTCCAGGCCCATTGCAACCATGTGTCCTTCTGGCTCCCTCCTGGGCAGGCAGCCCAGCTACTGGGGTTTGTAACAATCTGGGCCTGGCCAGCCTAGATCCTCCCTTGTCCCATGAGTAGAACATGGTGTCTTATAGGGACACAGAGCCCCTCCATGTGAGCTACTGTTCCTGGGAACGCTGGTCGAACAGCCCTTTGACAAGCATGCAGCCTCTGTTCCTCTGCCTACTCAAGCAAGCTTCTCTTGGAGGGTGGTTGCAGGTGCACACTTCCGTCCAGCCGGCCGCCACTGGGCATGCTCCTGTAAGTAGGACCCAATAAACCTGTATGTTTCGTTCGCAGTCTCAGAGCCGTTTCTTCAATCTCTTGGCAAGATATCCTGCTGCCCTAGCCCAGCTGGGCTTGTGGCCTTACACACCATTTGCTGCCAAGTATAAATATCCTTATTTTATAAATGAAGTTAATCGGTGGAGTGCTCACAACTAGAATCCAGTCCTATTTGTCCAAAATCTTCTCCCTTAACTATTACATTAGGTTAAAGGGTATGAATCTAAAACCTCATTTATCAAACTCTTACACAGAACACTAGCTTCCTGAGATAAAGGTATTCCTTCCAGAGTCAAAACTATTTACCACAGCTGCCTCTGAGAAGTTCAAAATAAAACATTAGTATTTTTAAACATTCTGTGAAGCCCCACAGGAAGCATATCAATTTCTTTTCGTCTAACCCCAATTTTTCAAATGTATTTGACCATGGAAACCTTTCTGGTTTCCAGGAGTACATACTAACATCACCCCAGAACAAATATTCAATAACCACTCATTTGGAAAATGCTTATCTAAAAAAACCATAAGACGACTTCCATTTGATATGTTATTTGGTATTAATAGAAAGCCAAAGACAGTTGAAATATTGTTTCCTAACCCTTTGGAAGATTTAGTAGGTACAGAACAGAGAAGATTATATGGCTCTTTTCTGTAGCAACAATTCCGTATAGATAAGCCTTTAGTCTCCACTGCTTGCTGCTCATCAAACTTGGTCGTTTTCACAAACATAGAATTTGTTTTGGAAAGACAAAACTAAAGGTATTGTGGTTCTGAGCATCTCGGAATTACACCATCCTATTCAGGCTAAGCTTTTTAGAACAGAAGGAATGACTGTACTGCATATCAAACAACTCAAGAGAGAAAACATCTCTTCTTACACAAGTGGCTGTGACTAAAGAAAGCTTGCCTCTTATAAAGAATTCTCAGTGGTGGAGCTGCAGGGCTGATTGATGAGTGCTGCCTACCAGAGTAGAGAAATTGCAAAGAGAAGCTGCACACAAAACAGAAGGAGCGCACTGTGCTAATCTACAATTCCCCATGGTTCCCAGCCAGGGTCTGGAGGCAGGAGGAGAAGGACATGACAATGGGAAGAAGGCAGAGAGAGTGTGGGAGGGAGGTGTAGCCAGTGAAAACTAGGAAGGCTGAGGTTGGTACATTTGTTCCACTATTGGACTGAGCTCTGTTGGGCAGCTGCTAAACACCACAATATAGATTTAGAGCTTGTTGAGATCAGATGCACAGGTGTATCCCTTCCCAGTGTATCTCAAATGCACAGAAGGTTTTGAGAAAGTATCATCGGGGACACCATTTTTTTCTGGGAAAAATGCCTCGTTATGCTTTCCTTAAAGAAATAGAATTTTGGTTTAGAATGTTGAGAAATCAATCAGAAAACAGATTAAGCTGGAGGGGGCAAATGAAGTGATGAAGGACAGTATTAATTGAGAAAGCAGCTATGAATGGCTTTTCCCTCTATTGCATACAAAAGCGTCTAGGAAATATTGGACACCATAATAAGCTGAGTTTGAGTCCTCTTTTTACCTAGAGGCAAAAATCATGGTTTTAACAGGATATGAATATAAATTTAAAAACAGAAATGCAGGATGTTCTAGCCCAGATTTTAAAGCGTTAACCTATTGTTGAAGTATACAGAGTCACTACTTGATGAAGCCATATTATCCCTAAATATAATCCTAACAGAAAAACAAGAGAAAGGAGTCTCTGTGAAGTTACTGCTTTGTATTTACCCAGAACCTCAACTTTGGCTATTTTGCCTGTCAATTATTCTCGTCTGAAAAGGTCATTTTCTTTTATACTAAATTTCCAAGTCATAAAAAAATAATTTTTCCCCTTTGGCCAGTGACCAGAGGGCCTCAAGTTCCTCTGATTTTAAAGTTCTACCTTAGTTATGTTCAAAATATCCTGAATTTGAAAGATTGTTGGTTGGGCTCTATATTTAAAGCATAGCAGGAGATAAACTTTACAGAGCATTCATCAACAACTCAAGGCACCAGTGTTCATGATGGACAGAATCAGGTTGATTTCACTTCCCAGGGTAGGAGAGTAGCCTAACAACTCTCATTATCCTCGGGCTATTGCTCCTGGTGCCTTAAAAGCCATTCCTGAAATGCCATTTGCTGTCACCATCATTTTCTGCCAGAGGTGCCAGCATGGTAACTTCTGAGTTGTCCTACCAGTTTTTAAACAAAAAAAAAAGGTAAAAACCATAAATGCCCAAATTTATACAACATCATTTTTTACAATAGCTTTGTTGAGATATAATTCACATACCATTAAATTCACTCTTTTAAGGGGTACAATTCAGTGGCTTTTAGTGTATTCACAGAATTGTACAACCATCACTACTATCTAATCTTACAATATATTCGCCATCCCAGAAAGGAACCTTATACCCATTAACAGTCACTCCCCATTCCTCTCTCTCCCTATACCCTATACTGGATATTTCTTACAAATAGAATCATACAATATGTAGTCTTTTTTGTTGGTTTCTTTGACTAAGAATAATATTTTTAAGATTTATCCAGGTTGTAGCATATATAAGCACTTCACTCCTTTTTATTGCATGCTTTCATTTCATTATATGGATATACTACATTTTATTTATTCATTCATCAGTTGATGGACATTTGAGTTGTTTCCATCTTTTCACTATAGGAATAATGCTGCTAGAAATCTTCACATACAAATTTTTGTATAGACATATGTTTTCAATTCTCTTGGATATATACTTAGGAGTGAATTTGGGGGTCATATGTTAACTCTGAGTTTTTGGGGAACTGCCAAACTATTTTCCAAAGTGGCTATACCATTTTACAATCCCACCAGTACTGTATGAGAGTTAGAATTTCTCCACATCTTTCTCAACACTTGTTCTTGTCTGTCTTTCTTATTTTAGTCATCTTAGAAGGTGCAAAGTAGTATTTCATTATGGTTTTGATTTCTATTTCCCTAATGACTAGTAAATTTAAGCCTTTTTCATGTGTTTATTGGCCTTTTGTAAATCTTCTTTGGAGAAATATCTATTCAAATTCTCTGCTCATTTTTTAATTGAGCTATTTGTCTTTTTATTATTAAGTCATAGCAAGTTAATTATATATTCTGGATAGAAGTCTCTTACCAGATATATGATTTGAAAATATTTTCACCATTTCCATGGATTGTCTTTTCACTTTCTTGACGATGTCCTTTGAAGCACAAAAGTTTCAATAGTTTGTGCTTTTCTGAGAATTTGTCCATTTCATCTAGATCACTTTATCTGTTGTCCTACAATTGTTCATAGAATTCACTTATAATGTTTTTTTATATCTGCAAAGTCAGCATTCTCTTTCATTCCTAATTTAGTAATTTCAATTTTCTCTCTTTTCTTCTTGGAAAACCTAGGTAAATACTTGTCAATTTACTTGATCTCTTAAAAGAATGAACTCTTGATTTTTATGTTTTATTTATTTATTTATTTATTTATTTTTGCTGAGGAAGATTCACCCTGAGCTAACATCTGTTGTCAGTCTTCCTCCTTTTTTTGCTTAAGGAAGACTAGCCCTGCACTAACAACTGTGCCCATCTTCCTCTATTTTGTATCTGGGTCACTGCCACAGCATGACTGATGAGTGGTGTAGATCAGCACCCGGGATCTGAACCCACAAACCTGGGCTGCCTAAGTGGAATGTGTCAAATTTAACCACTACATCACAGTCTTGCCCCAAACTTTGATTTTTTTGATCTTCTCTACTGTTTTACTATTCTCCATATTACTTATTTCTACTCTAATATTTATTATTTCCTTTCTTCTTCTGGCTTCGAGTTTAGTTTGCTCTTCCTTTTCCAGTATCTTAAGGTGGAAGTGTAGGTTATTGATTTGATATCTTTCTTCTTTTTTGATATAGGCATTTATAGCTATGAATTTCCCTCAAATAGCTGTTTTAGCTATATCCCATAAGTTTTGGTATCATGTATCTTTATTTTCATTATCTCAAAGTACTTTCTAATTTCTCTTGTGAGTTTTTTCTTTAGTCCATTGGTTGTTTAGAAGTGTCCTATTTAATTTACCCATATTTTCAAATTTCTCAAAAATCTTTCTGTTATTGATCTTTTATTTTATTCCATATGGTCACAGAATATATTTTGTTTGATTTCTATCCTTTTTAATTTGTTAAAGGTTTTTTTAAGCCTGATATATGGTCTACCCTGGTTAATGTTCCGTGTGCTCTTAGGAAGAATGTATATTCTGTTGTTGTTAAATGGAGTGTTCTATAGATGTTGTTAGGTTAAGTTGGTTTAAGTATTGTTCAAGTCTTCTATTTCCTTGTTGACCTTGCCTACCATTCTTTCCATTATTGAAAGTAAGGTATTGAGGTTTCCAACCATTATTGTTGAATTGTCCACTTCTCCCTTTAATTCTGTCATTTTTTGCTTTATGGATTTTAGGGCTCTGTTGTTAAGAACATACATATTTATATTTATTGTGTCTTCCTCATGAATTAACCTTTTCATCATTATAAAATGTCCTCCTTTGTCTCTAGTAACAATTTTTGTCCAAAAGTCTACTTTGTTTGATAGAAGTGTAGCCATTCCAAGTCTCTTCTGGGTAGTGCTTACATGGTATATCTTTTTCTGTCCTCTTACTTTCAATCTGTTTGTATCTTTGAATCTAAAGTGTGTCTCTTGTAGACAGCATATAGTTGGATTGTGTTTTATAAAGCTATTCTGCCACTCAGATATATACCCAGAGACACTATGATTTTTTACAAGAAATCAGCTGTTAATCTTATTGAGGGTCCCTTGAATTTAATGATTCACTTTTCTCTTGCTCTTTTCAAGATTCTCTTTTTGTCTGTGTTTTTGGATAGTTTGACTATGGTGTGTCAAGGTGTGGATCTTTTGAGTTTGTCCCACTTGGATTTATTGAGCTTCTTGGATGTGCAGGTTAATGTTTTCCATCAAATTTGGTAAGTTTACAGCCATTATTTATTCAAATATTCTTTATGCCCCTTTCTGTCTCTCTTCTCCTTCTGGGACTCTCATTGTATGTATGTTGGTTCACTTAATAGCATTCCACAGGTCTCTGATATTCTGTTTGTTTTTCTTCATCCTTTTTTCTTTCTTTTTCTTGAGCTCATTATTTTTAATTGACCTATATTCAAATTTTCTTATTCTTTCTTCTGTTGAACCCCCTCACCGTTATATTTTCATTTCAGTTATTATATTTCTCAATTCCAGAATTTCTATTTTGTTCTTTTTAAATAATTTCTATCTGGTTATTGACATACTATATTTGGTTAAACATTGTTTTCATATTTTTCCTTAATTCTTTAGACATGGCTTCCTTTAGTTATTTAAATACATTTATAATAGGTGGCTTAAAGTCTTTGTCTAGTAAGTCCAACATCCAGGTACAGTTTCTATTGACTGCTTTCTTTTTCCTGTGTATGGATCATATTTTGCTGTTTATTTGCATGCATCCTAAGTTTTTTGTTGAACTCTACACATTTAAGTAAAATAATTTAGCAACTCTGGAAGTCAGATTACCCTCTAGGGTTTGTTGTGATGCTCTTTGTTGTTTTGCTTCTTGTTTAGTGACTTTCCTGAACTAATTCTGTAAAGTCTGTATACTCTGTCAGTGCAGCCACAGATATCTACATTCAATTAGCTTAGCGGTCAGTTAATGATTTTACAGAGATTTTCTTAAATGCCTTGAACCAATAAGTCTTCTAACCATTGCTTAGGGGCTCTGGGTGGGTATGGGGTATGCCTTCAATGCTCTACCAGGCAGTTTACAACCCTGTCTTAGCCTTCACATCCTGCTTGCACAGAGCCTCAAGGTCAGCCAGAGGTGAGGTGAAAGAGTAGAGCCTTCTCAGGCTTTTCTTGGACATGAACACAGCCCTGAACATGTGCATGACCTTCTATATTACCAAGAATACACTGGAACTTTTCAAAGCCACCAATGGATATCTCAGTCTCTAGTTTTTCCTATAAAGGGTTTGGTCATCCTCTTCTGAGCCCTAACTAGTATCACTCTTCTGGCAGCTTCAGTGTTAAACAATTGCTGCTGCTGATTGTTTCAACAAAAGCCCTGTGAATGTGAAATTTATTATAATAAATATAATAACAAATTTTGATGAAATGAGTTATTTCAATATAAGGAGTCTGAGGAGATGATATAAGAGCTGGACATAACCGATGCATTTTAGTTTGTCACACAGAGAAGGAGGGCAAGCACCAGGCAAAGAGGGCGTCCCTAGAGTCCATAAAGTGTTGAGGCCCGGCAGTGCAGGGTGACTAATACTGAGGAAGAAATTGTGGCTGGAAAAGGAGCATGAGGTAAGTCAGTGAGGGACTTTGGCTAAGGAAGGACTTGGCTAAGAAAGACTAAAAAGGAAGGAAAAACCAGGGATTTTGTCTGCAGCATATTACATTTGAGATGTCTATTAGCTCTAAAGTTTCTGATGTCAATTGGAATATTTGAGTCAGTTCTTAAGAGAGAAGTCAGAACTGGGTATAAAAATTTGAGAATCATTGGCTTAGAGATGGGATTTGATGAGTTACCTAAGGAATGTTCACTACAGTGAACAAATTTGTCATTTATGGGAAAAAAAATCAAGATTAAGTTAAATTTTAAGCATCTTTTTTAATAAAGATTCCCCCTGAGCTAACATCTGTTGCCAATCCTCCTCTTTTTTTTTTCCTCTGCAAGGTTGTATAACCTAGTTGTAAGCCCTTGTAGTTCTCTGTGAGCCACTGCCACGGCATGGTAACTGACAGATAGGTGGTGTGGTTCCGCAACCGGGAAATGAACCCAGGCCACTGAAGCAGTGAGAGCACCAAACTTTGACCACTAAACCATCAGAGCTGGCTCTAAGCATTATTTTTTTATGTAGCCTGAGTAGAGACTTCTGTTTCTCCATTTATATACCCCAATTTCACCATCAGTATTTTCTGCTGCTTCATTATGTACTAGTTCCATTTGTTACTATTAACAGTAATAGCCACTAAGTGCCTCCTCAAGGCAAGTGGTGGACAAAGAATTGTTTAAGAAATGTCCCCTTTCTGTTCTAATGCAGAAAGCTTATCAGCTGTGGAGTTCTACATTATGCCATTCTGCTATAGTTCATTATTCTTAACAAAGAAAGTGTCAGTTGCACATAATGGAATTGTATTTTGCATGTTATAGATCACTTCAGTTTGGAAAATTGTTAAGCAGTCACTTTTTTGTCTCCTTGTCCCATCTGGATTTTAAATATTAAATTTTTTGGAATAAGCTCAGCATTTGCATTAGCAAATAATGTACTTTGCCTTCCTACTCATTGAACTATGGAAATTAGTCTGCACTATTATTCAATAATCTGTTTCAAAATAATGTCTCAGTTTGAGTGAGGGAGTGAGGGGAATAATTTCCCCCCATGTCGTGGAGGCTATTTAGTGAATTGATTAAGAAACAAAAGGAGCCAGCCTTGATTCTGAATTCCTTTCCAAAAGTCCTGAAAACCTTCTTACAGAAGAAAATTTTCTTCTGACACCATTAGACATCATAAGATTTAGCAGATGGATTGCATGACCTCAAAATAAAACTAACTATACCAATTCCACATCATGCCCCTAATGCAATGTTTCTTTGGGTTGGTGGTGTACAAGAACAAGACAAAATTGGCCTATGTGGAACAAAATAGAAAGGAGAGACAGAGAGTGGCTTAGAAGAAGTTACTGGAATTTCCTAAAGTCAAATACACAAAAAACACTTGGAGTTATTATGTATGTTCAAAAGTAAATAGAAGCCTTTTTGTGTAGAAGGGAATAGAGAGGGAAAGAGAAATAGAGTCCCATAAGGAAAAAATATTTATATTATTAAAACCTGTATCATCTACTTTAATGAGCAGAGAAATAAA